>NC_059197.1:16720771-16930771 GCF_020615455.1 Coregonus clupeaformis | reverse complement strand
AGTGAAATGAAAAAAATTACTTGTTTCAAAAAATTCTAAAAAATAAAGAACGTTAAAGTGGTATGTACATATGTATTTACCCCCTTTCCTATGAAGCCCCTAAATAAGATCTGGTGCAGTTACCTTCAGAAGTCACATAATTAGTTAAATAAAGTCCACCTGTGTGCAATCTAAGTGTCACATGATCTGTCACATGATCTCAGTATATATACACATGTTCTGAAAGGCCCCAGAGTCTGCAACACCACTGAGCAACGGGCACCACCAAGTAAGCGGCACCATGAAGACCAAGGAGCTCTCCAAACAGGTCAGGGAAAAGTTTTGGAGAAGTACAGATCAGGGTTGGGTTATAAATAAATATCAGAAACTTTGAACATCCCACGGAGCACCATTAAATCCATTATTAAAAAATTGAAAGAATATGGCACCACAACAAACCTGCCAAGAGAGGGCCACCCACCAAAACTCATGGGCCAGGCAAGGAGGGCATTAATCAGAGAGGCAACAAAGAGACCAAAGATAACCCTGAAGGAGCTGCAAAGCTCCACAGTGGAGATTGGAGTATCTGTCCATAGGACCACTTTAAGCCTTACACTCCACAGAGCTGCGCTTTACGCAAGAGTGGCCAGAAAGAAGCCATTGCTTAAAGAAAAAAATAAGCAAACACGTTTGGTGTTCGCTAAAAGGCATGTGGGAGACTCCCCAAACATATGGAAGAAGGTACTCTGGTCAGATGAGACTAAAATTGAGCTTTTTGGCCATCAAGGCAAACGCTATGTCTGGCGCAAACCCAACACCTCTCATCACCCCGAGAACACCATCCCCACAGTGAAGCATGGTGGTGGCAGCATCATGCTGTGGGGATGTTTTTCATCGGCAGGGACTGGGAAACTGGTCAGAATTGAAGGAATGATGGATGGCGCTAAATACAGGGAAATTCTTGAGGGAAACTTGTTTCAGTCTTCCAGAGATTTGAGACTGGGACGGAGGTTCACCTTCCAGCAGGACAATGACCCTAAGCATACTGCTAAAGCAACACTCAAGTGGTTTAAGGGGAAACATTTTAATGTCTCTGGAGTGGCCTAGTCAAAGCCCAGACCTCAACCTGATTTCACATTGTATTCATGTTTGTTGACAACTCAACCGAATGTAAATCAAAACTAGACGTCTGTGCCCAGTGCTTATATTATCTGCAACATCCACTCTACTAACAAATTAAAATAAGTATGTTGACTATTTCTACTTTGTTATCTCTTGAAATTGCCCATGCTCTATTCTGATTTAGAATCAGAGACATGTTCTAATCGCAGTGGGTCTCTGTCATCTTCTTGGCTCTTTTTCTCTCCCATGTAAAACCCTTTATCTGGACTCAGGCTGAATGATGAGAGGGGAAGTAGAGAGCTGCAGACAGGAAGGACTGGATGTTATGTTATTGTGGAGCAGATAGATTGGGTGAGAAGAGAAGACAGGGCTCGTGACTGGTCTCCAGTGTCTGTCATGGTCATGCTCAGACATGGATGATCAGGATTAGACTTCCACACAGAACAATACAGAAAATAACAATATATATATCAACTGGCCCTTATTACATGCAGCAGATATGAAAGTGTAGTACATCCAATGAGGGCATTAATAACAAGTTCCTGAAGAATAAGTATTAGTGAAAGAAGTTCCAATGAAAGCCCTGATTACTCACGCTGACTGTTTCTGGAGATCTGTAGCAGTCATATGGATCTGTAATTGCTCCAGGAGCTGGAGATATTGAATATTTATAAAACAAATAATTAATGTGGTGTGTGTGTGTGTGCATGCGTTTGTGTGTGGCTCCGCCGTGCACAACGCTCTTTCATTAAACTGCGTCTCTCCCTGCTCCCTGGCTGGCTGCCGTCCAAGGGGTTTCAGGCAAAGATCAGCCCACTGACTGAGAGTGTGGTGGTGGAAGGGACGGGAAGGTGGAGGGGAACAGGTGGATTTATTAGGCACAATTAACATCAACCCATTGTAAAAGGCTCCTCCAGATGATATCAAAGGCCTTGCTGTGCCAAGCGGACGCTCCAGTTTCATTAGCAGGGTCTGGGTCTGTGTTGGAGGGAGAGTGAGGTGACACCCATCATAGGCCTGTGGCATCTCTAATAGGCCTGGCCTGGGAACACCAACTCTCTCTCTCTCTCTCTCTCTCTCTCTCTCTCTCTCTCGCTCTCTCTCTCTCTCTCTCTCTCTCTCTCTCTCTCTCTCTCTCGCTCTCTCTCTCTCTCTCTCTCTCTCTCTCTCTCTCTCTCTCTCTCTCTCTCTCTCTCTCTCTCTCTCTCTCTCTCTCTCTCTCTCTCTCTCTCTCTCTCTCATGGGAAACGTATGTTAACATTGCCAAAGCAAGTGGAGTAGATAGTAAACAAAAGTGAAATAAACAATAAATAGTAACAGTAAATATTACACTCAGAAGTTCCAAAAGAATAAAGACATTTAAAATGTCATATTCTGTATATATATATATATATATATATATATATATATATATATATATATATATATATATATATATATATATATATATATATATATATATATATATATATATATACTGTTGTAACAATGTGCAAATAGTTAAAGTACAAATTGTGTTTGTTCTTCACTGGTTGCCCTTTTCTTGTGGCAACAGGTCACAAATCTTGCAGCTGTGATGGCACACTGTGGTTTTTCACCCAGTAGATAAGGGAGTTTATCAAAATTGGGTTTGTTTTCGAATTCTTTGTAGATCGCTGTAATCTGAGGGAAATATGTGTCTCTAATATGGTCATACATTTGGCAGGAGGTTAGGAAGTGCAGCTCAGTTTCCACCTCATTTTGTGGGCAGTGTGCACATAGCCTGTCTTCTCTTGAGAGCCAGGTCAGCCTACGGCGGCCTTTCTCAATAGCAAGGCTATGCTCACTGAGTCTGTACATAGTCAAAGCTTTCCTTAAGTTTTGGTCAGTCACAATGGTCAGGTATTCTGCCACTGTGTACTCTCTGTTTAGGGCCAAATAGCATTCTAGTTTGCTCTGTTTTTTTGTTTGTTCTTTCCAATGTGTCAAGTAATTCTCTTTTTGTTTTCTCATGATTTGGTTGGTTCTAATTGTGTTATTGTTGTTGTTGTCCTGGGGCTCTGTGGGGTCTGTTTGTGTTTGTGAACAGAGCCCCAGGACCAGCTTACTTAGGGGACTCTTCTCCAAGTTCATCTCTCTGTAGGTGATGGCTTTGTTATGGAAGGTTTGGGAATCGCTTCCTTTTAAGTGGTTATAGAATTTAACGGCTCTTTTCTGGATTTTGATAATTAGCGGGTATTGGCCTAATTCTGCTCTGCATGCATTATTTGGTGTTTTACGTTGTACACAGAGGATGTTTTTGCAGAATTCTGCATGCAGAGTCTGAATTTGGTGTTTGTCCCATTTTGTGAATTCTTGGTTGGTGAGCGGACCCCAGACCTCACAACCATAAAGGGCAATGGGTTCTATAACTGATTCAAGTATTTTTTGCCAGATCCTAATTGGTATGTCAAATTTTATGTTCCTTTTAATGGCATAGAAGGCCCTTCTTGCCTTGTCTCTCAGATCGTTCACAGCTTTGTGGAAGTTACCTGTGGCGCTGATGTTTAGGCCGAGGTATGTATAGTTTTTTGTATTCCATCGTAGGTTATTGTATGTAATTATTGTAGGTAAGTATTGTATTCGGCTGAGCCCGGTGAAGCACGAGGCTAGCTAACCCACTACCTGGACTAGCTAGCGGGTAGCTACTGGTAACTATTAGCAACTGTGGATAGTTGTTTCACGCTTGAGAGTACCTGTAATTACGCCAGCTAGCTGCCTACCATTCAGCTGTTTTTCTAACCTCATTGTCTGAAGTGTTAACGTTAGGTAGTTAGTAGCTACTGTGCTCGAAATGTAGCTAGCTTGTTGCTACCTGGATAGCTACTAAACAATAGCTGGAACGACCTAGCGAACAGCCGCGAACTAGCTGAGTCGATTCAGTGGCTAGCTTTGCACTTGGCTAGCAAACAGTAGCTGCTAGGGGTAAGTTATAACCTACATTTGTGTTTTGTTTTTACATACTGGTAACCAGAGTCGTTCAAGGGAATTCGGGACATGGGTGACTAGTTAACGTTAGCTTGGCTCTCTCTGTGTGTTCGTGCCGTGGGAGGAGGGGTTTTTTAGTTGGCAGAAAGCAATGGCTAGCTAGTATGCTAACTATTCTAGCTAACTAACTGGCTGAATAAGTTGACGATGGACTCGCTCAAGCTGCCGGGACTAACCCACAACGTTAGACACGGACACGAATGATCTGCTTGGCGTGTTGACACACTGGTGGTTTGTTGTGGCCGAGTATTGGTGCTAAACCGTGTTGTTGGAGGCTGGCATGCTAGTTGGCTGTGGCGTCATAGGATTCGGTGCCCTGGACGATTTTCACGGAAGAATACTGTACCAAGTTAGCTAGCTGAATAAACTAAGTTAGTCTAGTCGTAGAAAACATTGAACTGCTGTAGTTTACAACATTTACATTTACATTTTAGTCATTTAGCAGACGCTCTTATCCAGAGCGACTTACAGTTAGTGAGTGCCTTTTTTTTTTTCTTCCATACTATAATCTAATATAATATGAACTTAAATTAGGAATATTCTGTTTATTCGTGGATACAGGGACACTCATGAGCGGGATATCAAAGATGCAGGTAAACATCTGATCCCGAATAAGACCTTATCTGGAATACTGTGCGCATGTCAACGTGGTCTGTGATGAGATTCTAACACGCAACCTTTGGGATGCTAGACATTCGTTATAGGCCCACCCGTCAAGCCCGATCAACCACCCTTCCTTTCGTTTTTGGTTTAAATAACCTTCCCTCTTATGTAACCATACCAAACATAACATATCACACTAATTTGAGCATCCCGTTTTTTTTTCCGTTTACCATGTTACGTCTAATCTATGAGACCAGGCTGAAATAAAAAGTAGCCTGATAAGATTCACATCAGCAAGGGCTTGAGAATTTACCATGTTTTCAATCTAGTTAGCTAGCTACCCGTTGAGAAAACATAATAACTAGCTCCCACTCAAAATGTAAATACATTAGTGGTAGTTTGTTTGGAGCCTAACGTTACTCGTTCGAACAGGCGAGGAAGCTGGCTGATGATGCTAGCTAGCCGACTGATGCTAGCTCCGAATGAAAACGTTGAACCCAATGACTGTATACAGTGGGGGGGAAAATTATTTAGTCAGCCACCAATTGTGCATGTTCTCCCACTTAAAAAGATGAGACAGGCCTGTAATTTTCATCATAGGTACACGTCAACTATGACAGACAAATTGAGGAAAAAAACTCCAGAAAATCACATTGAAGGATTTTTAATTATTTGATTTGAAAATTATGGTGGAAAATAAGTATTTGGTCACCTACAAACAAGCAAGATTTCTGGCTCTCACAGACCTGTAACTTCTTCTTTAAGAGGCTCCTCTGTCCTCCACTCGTTACCTGTATTAATGGCACCTGTTTGAACTTGTTATCAGTATAAAAGACACCTGTCCACAACCTCAAACAGTCACACTCCAAACTCCACTATGGCCAAGACCAAAGACCTGTCAAAGGACACCAGAAACAAAATTGTAGACCTGCACCAGGCTGGGAAGACTGAATCTGCAATAGGTAAACAGCTTGGTTTGAAGAAATCAACTGTGGGAGCAATTATTAGGAAATGGAAGACATACAAGACCACTGATAATCTCCCTCGATCTGGGGCTTCACGCAAGATCTCACCCCGTGGGGTGATAATGATCACAAGAACGGTGAGCAAAAATCCCAGAACCACACGGGGGGACCTAGTGAATGACCTGCAGAGAGCTGGGACCAAAGTAACAAAGCCTACCATCAGTAACACACTACGCCGCCAGGCACTCTAATCCTGCAGTGCCAGACGTGTCCCCCTGCTTAAGCCAGTACATGTCCAGGCCCATCTGAAGTTTGCTAGAGTGCATTTGGATGATCCAGAAGAGGATTGGGAGAATGTCATAAGGTCAGATGAAACCAAAATAGAAATCTTTGGTAAAAACTCAACTCGTCGTGTTTGGAGGACAAAGAATGCTGAGTTGCATCCAAAGAACACCATACCTACTGTGAAGCATGGGGGTGGAATCATCATGCTTTGGGTCTGTTTTTCTGCAAAGGGACCAGGACGACTGATCCGTGTAAAGGAAAGAATGAATGGGGCCATGTATCGTGAGCTTTTGAGTGAAAACCTCCTTCCATCAGCAAGGGCATTGGAGATGAAACGTGGCTGGGTCTTTCAGCATGACAATGATCCCAAACGCAACGAAGGAGTGGCTTCGTAAGAAGCATTTCAAGGTCCTGGAGTGGCCTAGCCAGTCTCGAGATCTCAACCCCATAGAAAATCTTTGGAGGGAGTTGAAAGTCCGTGTTGCCCAGCGACAGCCCCAAAACATCACTGCTCTAGAGGAGATCTGCATGGAGGAATGGGCCAAAATACCAGCAACAGTGTGTGAAAACCTTGTGAAGACTTACAGAAAACGTTTGACCTGTGTCATTGCCAACAAAGGGTATATAACTAAGTATTGAGAAACTTTTGTTATTGACCAAATACTTATTTTCCACCATAATTTGCAAATAAATTCATAAAAAATCCTACAATGTGATTTTCTGGAAAAAAAATGCTCATTTTGTCTGTCATAGTTGACGTGTACCTATGATGAAAATTACAGGCCTCTCTCATCTTTTTAAGTGGCAGAACTTGCACAATTGGTGGCTGACTAAATACTTTTTTCCCCCACTGTATATATGAAGGTTGAACCCCGACGAGACAGCAAAACGAGAACAGTTTTTTTTATCAGTATACCCACAATTGCTTATTTTCGTTCCATATCGCTGTTAGGTCTGAGCTGTAATTAATTATATATAAACGAGAAAACTGTTTCCAATTCGGACGGAATGTCACCAACCTTGCATTATAGTTTCTGAGGTGGAAGTTGGGAGAGTTATATTTGGGTGTTTCAGTGAAACGTAAGTGAGGGAGGCCCCGCTCTCTCACTTTCCCAGATGTTTAGTTCATTTTATTCTGATCTCCTTTGCATTATTTTAGCCATTTTCTGTAGCCTGTCAACTATGCGTTTATTTATCCCTGTTCTCTCCTCTCTGCACAGGCTATACAAACGCCTCACACCGCGTTCTGGTGGTCCCTGCACGCATGACTCACGTGTAGTTCCAGGTCTCCGGCAGCCTCTGGAACTGCCGTTCTGCGGCCAACAAGGCAGAGTTCATCTCAGCCTATGCTACCCTCCAGTCCCTCGAGTTCTTGGCGCTGACGGAAACATGGATTACCACTGAAAATACTGCTACTCCTACTGCTCTCTCCTAGTCTGACCATGTGTTCTCTCATACCCCGAGACCATCTGGTCAGCGGGGTGGTGGCACAGGAATCCTCATCTCTCCCATGTGGACATTCTCTCTTTTTCCCCTGACCCATCTGTCTATCTCCTCATTTGAATTCCATGCTGTCACAGTCAATAGCCCATTCAAGCTTAACATCCTTATCATTTATCGCCCTCCAGGTTCCCTTGGAGAGTTCATCAATGAGCTTGACGCCTTGATAAGTTCCTTTCCTGAGGATGGCTCACCCCTCACAGTTCTGGGTGACTTTAACCTCCCTACGTCTACCTTTGACTCATTTCTCTCTGCCTCCTTCTTTCCACTCCTCTCCTCTTTTGACCTCACACTCTCACCGTCTCCCCCTACTCACAATGCAGTCAATACGCTTGACCTCATCTTTACCAGATGCTGTTCTTCTACTAATCTCACTGCAACTCCCCTCCATGTCTCCGACCACTACTTTGTATCCTTTTCTCTCTCGCTCTCCTCCAACACTACTCACTTTGCCCCTACTCAGATGGTAATGTGCCGTCGCAACCTTCGCTCTCTCTCTCTCTACTCTCTCCTCTTCCATCCTATCATCTCTTCCCTCTGCTCAATCCTTCTCCCTCCAATCTCCTGATTCTGCCTCCTCAACCCTCCTCTCCTCCCTTTCTGCATCCTTTGACTCTCTATGTCCCCTATCCTCCCGGCCGGCTCGGTCCTCCCCTCCTGCTCCGTGGCTTGACGACTCATTGAGAGCTCACAGAACAGGGCTCCGGGCAGCCGAGCGCAAATGGAGGAAAACTAGACTCCCTGCGGACCTGGCATCTTTTCACTCCCTCCTCTCTACATTTTCTTCCTCTGTTTCTGCTGCTAAAGCCACTTTCTACCACACTTAATTCTGCCTCTAACCCTAGGAAGCTCTTTGCCACCTTCTCCTCCCTGCTGAATCCTCCTCCCCTCCCCCCCTCCTCCGTCTCTGTGGATGACTTCGTCAACCATTTTGAAAAGAAGGTTGACGACATCCGATCCTCGTTTGTTATGTCAAATGACACTGCTGGTCCTGCTCACACTGTCGGAACTAGAAATCTTGCGACTTGTGACGGCCGGCCGCCCAACAACCTGCCCACTTGACCCTATCCCCTCCTCTCTTCTCCAGACCATTTCCGGCGTCCTACCTGACAGGTCGCTCCTACCAAGTGGCGTGGCGAGAATCTGTCTCCGCACCACGCGCTCTCACCACTGGTGTCCCCCAGGTCTCAGTTCTAGGCCCTCTCCTATTCTCGCTATACACCAAGTCACTTGGCTCTGTCATATCCTCACATGGCCTCTCCTATCATTGCTACGCAGACGACACACAACTAATCTTCTCCTGTCTGAATTACTGCAACTCGCTGTTGGCTTGGCTCCCTGCCTGTGCCATTAAACCCCTACAACTCATCCAGAATGCTACAGCCCGTCTGGTGTTCAACCTTCCCAAGTTCTCTAACGTCACCCCGCTCCTCCGCACACTCCACTCCAGCTCGCATCTGCTACAAGACCATGGTGCTTGCCTACGGAGCTGTGAGGGGAACGGCACCTCTGTACCTTCAGGCTCTGATCAGTCCCTACACCCAAACGAGGGCATTGTGTTCATCCACCTCTGGCCTGCTGGCCCCCCTACCTCTGCGGAAGCACAGTTCCTGCTCAGCCCAGTCAAAACTGTTTGCTGCTCTGGCACCCCAATGGTGGAACAAGCTCCCTCACGACACCAGGACAGCGGAGTCACTCACCACCTTCCGGAGACACTTGAAACCCCACCTCTTTAAGGAATACCTGGGATAGGATAAAGTAATCCTTCTACCCCCCCTTACCCCACCCCCCCAAAAAAAACATATTGTAAAGTGATTATCCCACTGTCTATAAGGTGAATGCACCAATTTGCAAGTCGCTCTGGGTAAGAGCGTCTGCTAAATGACGTAAATGTAAATGTAAATGTATTTGTGGTCCTGGCAACTGGACCTTTTTTGGAACACCATTATTTTTGTCTTACTGAGATTTACTGTCAGGGCCCATGTCTGACAGAATCTGTGCAGAAGATCTAGGTGCTGCTATAGGCCCTCCTTGGTTGGTGACAGAAGCACCAGATCATCAGCAAACAATAGACATTTGACTTCAGATTCTAGTAGGGTGAGGCCGGGTGCTGCAGACTGTTCTAGTGCCCTCGCCAATTCGTTGATATATATGTTGAAGAGGGTGGGGCTTAAACTGCATCCCTGTCTCACCCCACGGCCCTGTGAAAAGAAATGTGTGTGTTTTTTGCCAATTTTAACCGCACACTTGTTGTTTGTGTACATGGATTTTATAATGTCGTATGTTTTTCCCCCAACCCCACTTTCCATCAATTTGTATAGCAGACCCTCATGCCATATTGAGTCAAAAGCTTTTTTGAAATCAACAAAGTATGAGAAGACTTTGCCTTTGTTTTGGTTTGTTTGTTTGTCAATTAATAATATGACACTTTTATCCAAAGCAACTTACAGTCATGTGTGCATACATTAGGGTGTGCAGGGTGAATACGTGGTCTGTCGTACGGTAATTTGGTAAAAAGCCAATTTGACATTTGCTCAGTACATTGTTTTCACTGAGGAAATTAACTAGTCTGCTGTTAATGATAATGCAGAGGATTTTCCCAAGGTTGCTGTTGATGCATATCCCACGGTAGTTATTGGGGTCATATTTGTCTCCACTTTTGTGGATTGGGGTGATCAGTCCTTGGTTCCAAATATTGGGGAAGATGCCAGAGCTAAGGATGATGTTAAAGAGTTTAAGTATAGCTAATTGAAATGTAATTAAAATTATATTTTATCATTTCATTGAGGATACCATCAACACCACAGGCCTTTTTGGGTTGGAGGGTTTGTATTTTGTCCTGTAGTTCATTCAATGTAATTGGAGAATCCAGTGGGTTCTGGTAGTGTTTTAATAGTTGATTCTAAGATTTGCATTTGATCATGTATATTTTTTTGCTGTTTGTTCTCTGTTATAGGGCCAAAAAGATTGGAGAAGTGGTTTACCCATACATCTCCGTTTTGGATAGATAGCTCTTCGTGTTGTTGTTTGTTTAGTGTTTTCCAATTTTCCCAGAAGTGATTAGAGTCTATGGATTATTCAATTACATTGAGCTGATTTCTGACATGCTGTTCCTTCTTTTTCCGTAGTGTATTTCTGTGTTGTTTTAGTGATTCACCATAGTGACGGCGTAGGCTCAGGTTTTCTGGGTCTCTATGTTTTTAGTTGGATAGGTTTCTCAATTTCTTTCTTAGGTTTTTGCATCCTTCATCAAACCATTTATCACTGTTGTTACTTTTCTTCGGTTTTCTGTTAGAGATTTTTAGATTTGATAGGGAAGTTGAGAGGTCAAATATACTGTTTAGGTTTTCTACTGCCAAGTTTACACCTTCACTATTACAGTGGAACGTTTTGTCCAGGAAGTTGTCTAGAATGGATTAAATTTGCTGTTGCCTAATTGTTTTTTGGTAGGTTTCAACACTACTTTCCTTCCATCTATAGCATTACTTAATATTATTCAGTTCCTTTGGCTTTGATGCCTCATGATTGAGTATTGCTCTGTTCAAGTAGACTGTGATTTTGCTGTGGTCTGATAGGAGTGTCAGTGGGCTGACTGTAAACGCTCTGAGAGACTCTGGGTTGAGGTCAGTGATAAAGTAGTCTACAGTACTACTGCCAAGAGATGCGCTATAGGTGTACCTACCATAGGAGTCCCCTCGAAGCCTACCATTGACTATGTACATACCCAGTGTGCGACAGAGCTGCAGGAGTTGTGACCTGTTTTTGTTGGTTATGTTGTCGTAGTTGTGCCTAGGGGGTCATATGGGGGAGGGAATGCTGTCACCTCCAGGTAGGTGTTTGTCCCCCTGTGTGCTGAGGGTGTCAGGTTCTTGTCCAGTTCTGGCATTTAGGTCGCCATAGATTAGTACATGTCCCTGGGTCTGGAAATGATTGATTTCTCCCTCCAGGATGGAGAAGCTGTCTTCATTAAAGTATAGGGATTCTAGTGGGGGGATATTGGTAGCACACAGGAGGACATTTTTCTCTGTTGAGATCATTTCCTTTTGAATTTCTAACCAAATGTAAAATGTTCCTGTTTTGATTAATTTAATAGAGTGAGTTAGGTCTGCTCTATACCAAATTAGCATACCCCCTGAGTCCCTTCCCTGTTTTACACTTGGTAGTTTGGTGGATGGGACTACCAGCTCTCTGTAACCTAGAGGGCAACCAGTGGTCTCCTCTATACCATGTTTCTTGTAGGATGACAATGTCTGTATTTCCGATTTCTTTGGTGAAGTCCAGATTCCTGCTCTTTAGGCCAAAGACAGATGACCTCAGGCCTTGGATATTCCAGGATGAAATAGTGAAGGCTTTGTGTTCCATAAAGTGTCTAATGTTGTTGGTTGTGTGGTTTGGCCTCAGGCCAGTAATTGTGAGCAGAACCTGCTGAGCATCTGGTACATGCCATTGGCTTGGGCTAGTGTAAGAGTGGGTGTTGGGCCTGTTTGCCTGCTCACGGCCTGGGCGTATGTGTGACTTTCGTGTTGAGGCCCTCTTTGTGGAAGTGGGGGGCTTGGGGTGGGTAGGAGGGGCATAGGTCTGATCTGAGGGGGCCTAAATGGGGTGTGGGCATGGTTGACTTGGGGGGGAGTTAATTGGTGGGGGTGGGGGTGTAGATGTGGCTGATGGTGCTGTGTTCTGGATGTAGGTCCTCTCTGCGGGAGTCCTCTATGTGTAGGTCCTGGGGGGGTCCCGCAGGTCTGGGCGGGGTGTCTGTTGATCTGTTGCTTCTGTGTGAGGTGTTGGGTCTGCAGTTGAGGGCGATATCCTTTAGGGTCCGGGCGAGAGCTTCTCCTGCTGAGCTATTTCTTTGATTTGGTGAAAATCCAACTGGAACTGTTTGGTGTTGCCTTGAACCAAAACGGTTCCAGATTTATAGAGATTAATATTAGATGACTCAGAGTCCTCGTTGTCCAGTATCCTGAGTTTCCACCCATCGCTAACACCCCCCCTCTTAACAGAGGGGTAGTGTGCTAGTATAGCACTGTGCCATGCCAGGGGATGATCTGTGTGGAAGATAAGGTTGCTTATATTCCCATTTTTATAAAAATCAGCAAAAAGTGTCTCCTGATTCTCCAAAAGGAGTTTAATTTTGTACTCTTTTCGTGTCTTGTCGTTTTTTACATTCAGAGGGTACTGTATTTTAATGACCTCTGATCAGTGGAGGGGGTGCTTCTAAGGCCTCTCCATTTGTTTGGGGTAGACTGTGCGACTCTCCTGCCATTGTTGGGCTCAAGGGCTTTGACACCTCTCACTTCACACGTCAGTGCTAATTGAAATTGTATCTCTTTGTACTAGCAAGCTTGGTAGCCTTAGCATTCAGTCCTTATAAAGTAAAATATATCATTGTAATGTATTTTTCTTCTTGGTTTTTTAAAGTAAAAAATAGCTTCATACTAAACATTACTCACTCAGTTCCAGGTTGGATGGTGTTTTCAGGTTTCTGTTTGTTTGCCAGAGCATTTGCTGTATAGTTTGGGAATAGTAATCCTTGGTAGTATCTCTCTCTCTCTCTCTCTCTCTCTCTCTCTCTCTCTCTCTCTCTCTCTCTCTCTCTCTCTCTCTCTCTCTCTCTCTCTCTCCCCTCTCTGTCTCTCTCTCTCTCACTCTCTCCCCCTCCCCCCTCTCTGTCTTTCTCTCTCTCTCGTTCTCTTTCTCTGTCTCTCTCTGTCTCTCTCTCTGTCTCTCTCCCCCTCCCCCCTCTCTGTCTCTCTCTCTCACTCCCCCCCTCTCTGTCTCTCTCTCTCTCACTCTCCCCCCCTCTCTGTCTCTCTCTCTCTCTCTCTCTCTCTCTCTCTCCCCCCTCTCTGTCTCTCTGTCTCTCTTTCTTTCTTTCTTTCTCTCTCCCTCCCCTCTCTCTCTCTCTCTCCCTCCCCTTCTCTCTCTCTCTCTCTCTCTCTCTCTCTCTCTCTCTCTCTCTCGCTCTCTCCCCCTCCCCCCTCTCTGTCTCTCTCACTCTCTCTCCCTCCCCCTCTCCCCCTCCCCCTCTCTGTCTCTCCTCTCTCTCGTCTCTCCCCCTCCTCTCTCTCTCTCTCTCTCTCTCTCTCTCTCTCTCTCTCTCTCTCTCTCTCTCTCTCTCTCTCTCTCTCTCTCTCTCTCTCTCTCTCTCTCTCTCTCCCTCCCCCCTCTCTCCCCCTCCCCCCCTCTCTGTCTCTCTCTCTCTCGTTCTCTCCCCCTCCCCCCCTCTCTGTCTGTCTCTCTCTCTCTCTCTCTGTCTCTCTCTCTCTCTCTCCCTCCCCCTCTCTCCCCCCTCCCCCCTCTCTGTCTCTCTCTCTCTCGTTCTCTCCCCTCCCCCTCTCTGTCTGTCCCTCTCTCTCTGTCTCTCTCCCTCTCTCTCTCTCTCTCTCTCTCTCTCTCTCCCCCTCCCCCTCCCCCCTCTCTGTCTCTCTCGCTCTCCCCTCTCTCTCTGGGAGAACACTGAGGCCTCTGGGTACTTTGACTGAAAAGTCATTTTAAGGTGTTGTGCTCGTTTTCCTCTCTCCACCCTCTTACTCTACTTCACACGCTCTGACACACACACACATCCCCCCCACATACACGCACAAGGCTGTAGAGCATTGCACCAAGATGAGTATCTGCTACATGACGTGCCTTGAATATGTATGTGGGTTAACTGATGCGGTACCCTCTAATTGCGATGGGGAAAGGGAGGCTCTGGTGCAGGTGCTCATTGGAGCTTGCTTCTTGACATAACATTGCATATCATTCCACAGTGGGTAAGGCTGAGCCCCCTAATTGATATTTTATCTGATTTTGGAGGATATCGAGGAGAGTTTGTTGATGCATCACTCTCATTACCCAATATCCATCTAGTTGTTGTTCTTCACATTTTCAGTCAGAATCAGTTCCAAATCATTTGCTTACGCTTTTCCAAGGAAAACGTAATACAGATAGCTGTGGTATTTACTTGGCCACACTTGCTTTATTTTTGAAATGTATGTTCTTTCCCATTCAAATTGAAAGCCCTCAATTTATTCCTTGATTGCCTATACTAATTAAGTTTTAACCAAATGTGATTATAAAGAATACATGCTGACGTTGCTCTCCAATAGAGGGTGGCATATCAGTTGACCTAAGGCAAGGCTTTCAAAGTTGGGTGAGAAAATCAAATGAAGCAAATTTTAAGGGATATGCTTTTAATTTTGAGCTTTTGCATAAACACAGTGGTGCATTTCAGACTAAAAACCTTGAAGGTGTAGCAACCATGAAATCACTTTAATTAGCCAAGCTAACAATCCAGTTTCGTCTCTAAATACACTGGACCATAATAGTGATCGCCAACCAGCCGTCACACCGATGGGTACGCCACTGGCTACAGACAAAAGAAGCACAGGACAAGTATGGCTTGGGGACTAAAGCCCATTATTTTCTCTTGGCAGAAAATGACAGAAATCAGAGGAAAATGAGACGGACAGAGAAGAAGTTGCTGGTGTTATTACCGTAGTGAATATGAATTTGGTCATGAAGCCTGAAGGGAGATATTCTTCTGAGAGAAAATCTATATACTGCAACAACAAACGTATAACAGTTCTGTAAAAAATCTAGTTTACAGTAATTTTACAAGGAACTGACAGTCTGTTTTACACTGTACAGTATGTGTTTCACCTGTCTTTGTGCTTGTCTCCACCCCCCTCCAGGTGTCACCCATCTTCCCCATTATCCCCAGTGCATTTATACCTGTGTTCTCTGTTTGTCTGTTGCCAGTTCGTCATGTCTTGTCAGGTCAGCGTGCTTTCCCCTTTTCCTGTTTCTCAAGTGTTTTTTCCCTAGTTTTCCCGGTTCTGAACCTCTGCCTGCCCTGACCCCGAGCCTGCCTGCTGTCCTGTACCTGCCTGACTCTGACCTGATTACGAACCTCTGCCTGTCCTGATCCCGAGCCTGCCTGCCGTCCTGTACCTGCCTGACTCTGACCTAATTACGAACCTCTGCCTGCCCTGACCCCGAGCCTGCCTGCTGTCCTGTACCTGCCTGACTCTGACCTGATTACGAACCTCTGCCTGCCCTGACCCCGAGCCTGCCTGCCGTCCTGTACCTGCCTGACTCTGACCTGATTACGAACCTCTGCCTGCCCTGACCCCGAGCCTGCCTGCCGTCCTGTACCTGCCTGACTCTGACCTGATTACGAACCTCTGCCTGCCCTGACCCCGAGCCTGCCTGCCGTCCTGTACCTGCCTGACTCTGACCTGATTATGAACCTCTGCCTGTCCTCGACCTGCCCTTTGCCTGCCCCGTGTTCTAATAAATGATCATTATGAACTGTACTATCCGCCTCCTGTGTCTGCATCTGGGTCATATCCTGAGTCGTGATAGTATTAATGACTTTTCTTATCTTTCTCCCCTCCTTACAGGTTTATCCAGTCTCATCACTGGGTTACAAATACAGTGGAGAAGACAAGGAGCCAGGTCCTGAGAGACCTAATGAGAAAAGAGATTTAGGAGAATGCCGAGGTGAGAGTGGATTGTTCCGGTACACTTGGAAACCACCTAAGAACCTCAGTGATTTTAGACAGAATTTCATAAATCATTAGTAAATCACAGTAATACTCTTGTCTTGTTCAGAAGATTATGTTTTCCTGGACAATGGAAGTGACCACTGCATTTCTGTTCTTAGATACATTTGTATTATTCTATGTTTTTCTTAATTTTTGTTTCTTACTTCATTTTTTTATATATGATAAAAAAAGAAACATACAACTTTTAGCACCAAAGCTGGTGTTTGTGTGTGTGTGTGTGTGAGAGAGGGAGAGGGTCACAGGTCCATGTTAAAACAGTAGAGACAGGTTTGAAGGTCACAGCGTTCCTGGCTGATGGACAGAGTGACAGCTGTTCCTTTTAAATAAAGGTCAATCAATCAGACCAGAGCATAAGAGCTCAGCTCCTACACAGTTGTAAGATCTTAATTTGATCACTCTTTTGTTGCTGAGAATGCAACAGCAGTGTGCAACAGCAGAATGCAACAGCAGGAAATGCAAACTTGCAGTGTATTCAAGGTTTAAAAAGGCTTCTAAAGTTTATATTTTCCACTTTAAAATGTCAGACCTGATTTGCCCTAATGTATCAAGCCCTGTAAAAAATGTCCATAAATTATAATCCACATAATAATTCACATTTCCTGTTGCTGCAATATTATTTCCCTGCTGTAGCTAACTGGCTCAAATTAAGATCCTACGTCTGTAGCTATCACCACTTAGAATCACAGACACACACATAGGAATGATGCATAGTCTACACATGACACGATTCATTGTATAGCATCATCCATGCATAAGGCATTGACAGCAGTAACCAAGATTACACAAAATTTTGTCACTAAAACAGCATCCTTTTGACCATTGTTCATTCTGACCATTTAGGTTGGTTCCTTCATAATTGCAAAAACTGTGCACCCTTTAAGCACACCCTCAGTTAAATGAAAATTATGTTTTATTGTCACATACACCGGATAGTTGCAGTGAAATGTGTTGTTTTACAGGGTCAGCCATAGTAGTACGTTGCACACTGGAGCATATTAGGGTTAAGTGCCTTGCGCAAGGGTACATCGACAGATTCTTCACATTGTCGGCTCGGGTTATTCGAACCAGCGACCTTTCGGTTACTGGCCCGACGTTCTAACAGCTATTCTTTCTCTCTCTTTCTCAACCCTTATTTTGCAACATCCTCTCTCCTCTCTATCATTCACTGGAATGTCATTAGGTTAAGTGCCTCTGCTTCCTAGGCCATGCATTTCCTTCACTTGTGATGACAAAGACATACACTACAGCACCACTCCATCCTATTCATCTTACAGGGAAAAGCCACAGATTGCATTTTGTATAATGAGATTCAACAAACGGGAATAATATATTTATTTCTACAGTAGATTGTTTGATTCATTCTACCTTTTTGTTAATTTATGCAGAATATCCCATATGACAAACTCACAATCAAAACAATATCTTGATAGGCATATTTTCGAAAGAACATGGATAGGAACATCAAATGTCTCTGACTGAGCCATTTTCTGAATTCCACCATTCTAAACAGTGATTGAGTTAAATGAATGAACAGGCAATCATCCTAACTGTACTACATTCCAGTATGAGTCTCTATGGTAGAAAAAGTATCTATGGTAGTATCAGTATATATGGTAGTATCAGTCTCTATGATAGTATCAGTCACTATGGTAGTATCATTCTCTATGATGGAATCAGTCTCTGGTAGTATCAGTCTCTGTGGTAATACCAGTCACCACGGTAGTATCAGCCTCTATGATAGTATCAGTCTCTACGGTAGTATCAGTCTCTATGGTAGTATCAGTCTCTGGTATTATCAGTCTCTATGGTAGTGTCAGTCTCTATGGTAGTGTCAGTCTCTATGGTAGTATCAGTCTCTGGTAGTATCAGTGTCTGTGGTAGTATCAGTCTCTGGTATTATCAGTCTCTATGGTAGTGCCAGTCTCTATGGTAGTATCGGTCTCTATGGTAGTTTTAGTCTATATGGTAGTGTCAGTCTCTGGTAGTATCAGTCTCTATGGTAGTATCAGTCTCTGTGGTAGTATCAGTCTCTATGGTAGTATCAGTCTTTATGGTAGTATCAGTCTCTATGGTAGTATCAGTCTCTATAGTAGTATCAGTATTTATGGTAGTGTCAGTCTCTGGTAGTGTCAGTATCTATGGTAGTATCAGTCTCTTTGGTAGTATCAGTCTCTATGGTATAATCAGTCTCTATGATAATGTCAGTATATATGGTAGTATCAGTCTCTCTGGTAGTTTAAGTCTATATGGTAGTATCAGTCTCTATGGTAGTATCAGTCTCTATGGTAGTGTCAGTCTCTGGTAGTGTCAGTCTCTATGGTAGTATCAGTCTCTATGGTAGTATCAGTCTCTATGGTAGTATCAGTCTTTATGGTAGTATCAGACTCTATGGTAGTATCAGTCTCTATAGTAGTATCAGTATTTATGGTAGTGTCAGTCTCTGGTAGTGTCAGTATCTATGGTAGTATCAGTCTCTTTGGTAGTATCAGTCTCTATGGTATAATCAGTCTCTATGATAATGTCAGTATATATGGTAGTATCAGTCTCTCTGGTAGTTTAAGTCTATATGGTAGTATCAGTCTCTATGGTAGTATCAGTCTCTATGGTAGTGTCAGTCTCTGGTAGTGTCAGTCTCTATGGTAGTATCAGTCTCTATGGTAGTATCAGTCCTTATAGTAGTATCAGTATTTATTGGTAGTGTCAGTCTATGGTAGTAACAGTCTCTTTGGTAGTATCAGTCTCTATGGTAGTATCAGTCTCTATGGTAATAACCGTCTCTGGTAGTATCAGTCTCTATGGTATTACAGTCTCTATGGTAGTATGAGTCTCTATGGTAGTATTAGTCCCTATGGTAGTGACAGTCTCTATGGTAGTGTCAGTCTCTATGGTAGTGTCAGTCTCTATGGTAGTATCAGTCTCTCTGGTAGTGTCAGTCTATACGGTAGTATCAGTCTCTATGATAGTATCAGTCTCTGGTAGTATCAGCCTCTATGGTAGTATCAGCCTCTATGGTAGTATCAGCCTTATGGTAATATCAGTCTCTGGTAGTGTCAGTCTCTGGTAGTATCATTCTCTATGGTAGTATCAGTATCTATGGTAGTATCAGTCTCTATGGTAGTATCAGTCTCTGGTTGTATCAGTCTCTATGATACTGTCAGTATCTATGGTAGTATCAGTCTCTATGGTATTATCAGTCTCTATGGTAATATCAGTCTCTGGTAGTGTCAGGCTCTGGTAGTATCAGTCTCTATGGTAATATCAGTCTCTGGTAGTATCAGTCTCTATGGTAGTATCAGTCTCTATGGTAATATCAGTCTCTGGTAGTGTCAGTCTCTGGTAGTGTCAGTCTCTGGTAGTATCAGTCTCTATGGTATTATAGTCTCTATGGTAGTATCAGTCTCTATCGTAGGAATGATGCATAGTCTACACATGACACGATTCATTGTATAGCATCATCCATGCATAAGGCATTGACAGCAGTAACCAAGATTACACAAAATTTTGTCACTAAAACAGCATCCTTTTGACCATTGTTCATTCTGACCATTTAGGTTGGTTCCTTCATAATTGCAAAAACTGTGCACCCTTTAAGCACACCCTCAGTTAAATGAAAATTATGTTTTATTGTCACATACACCGGATAGTTGCAGTGAAATGTGTTGTTTTACAGGGTCAGCCATAGTAGTACGTTGCACACTGGAGCATATTAGGGTTAAGTGCCTTGCGCAAGGGTACATCGACAGATTCTTCACATTGTCGGCTCGGGTATTCGAACCAGCGACCTTTCGGTTACTGGCCCGACGTTCTAACAGCTATTCTTTCTCTCTCTTTCTCAACCCTTATTTTGCAACATCCTCTCTCCTCTCTATCATTCACTGGAATGTCATTAGGTTAAGTGCCTCTGCTTCCTAGGCCATGCATTTCCTTCACTTGTGATGACAAAGACATACACTACAGCACCACTCCATCCTATTCATCTTACAGGGAAAAGCCACAGATTGCATTTTGTATAATGAGATTCAACAAACGGGAATAATATATTTATTTCTACAGTAGATTGTTTGATTCATTCTACCTTTTTGTTAATTTATGCAGAATATCCCATATGACAAACTCACAATCAAAACAATATCTTGATAGGCATATTTTCGAAAGAACATGGATAGGAACATCAAATGTCTCTGACTGAGCCATTTTCTGAATTCCACCATTCTAAACAGTGATTGAGTTAAATGAATGAACAGGCAATCATCCTAACTGTACTACATTCCAGTATGAGTCTCTATGGTAGAAAAAGTATCTATGGTAGTATCAGTATATATGGTAGTATCAGTCTCTATGATAGTATCAGTCACTATGGTAGTATCATTCTCTATGATGGAATCAGTCTCTGGTAGTATCAGTCTCTATGGTAATACCAGTCACCACGGTAGTATCAGCCTCTATGATAGTATCAGTCTCTACGGTAGTATCAGTCTCTATGGTAGTATCAGTCTCTGGTATTATCAGTCTCTATGGTAGTGTCAGTCTCTATGGTAGTGTCAGTCTCTATGGTAGTATCAGTCTCTGGTAGTATCAGTGTCTATGGTAGTATCAGTCTCTGGTATTATCAGTCTCTATGGTAGTGCCAGTCTCTATGGTAGTATCAGTCTCTATGGTAGTTTTAGTCTATATGGTAGTGTCAGTCTCTGGTAGTATCAGTCTCTATGGTAGTATCAGTCTCTATGGTAGTATCAGTCTCTATGGTAGTATCAGTCTTTATGGTAGTATCAGTCTCTATGGTAGTATCAGTCTCTATAGTAGTATCAGTATTTATGGTAGTGTCAGTCTCTATGGTAGTATCAGTCTTTATGGTAGTATCAGACTCTATGGTAGTATCAGTCTCTATAGTAGTATCAGTATTTATGGTAGTGTCAGTCTCTGGTAGTGTCAGTATCTATGGTAGTATCAGTCTCTTTGGTAGTATCAGTCTCTATGGTATAATCAGTCTCTATGATAATGTCAGTATATATGGTAGTATCAGTCTCTCTGGTAGTTTAAGTCTATATGGTAGTATCAGTCTCTATGGTAGTATCAGTCTCTATGGTAGTATCAGTCCTTATAGTAGTATCAGTATTTATTGGTAGTGTCAGTCTATGGTAGTATCAGTCTCTTTGGTAGTATCAGTCTCTATGGTAGTATCAGTCTCTATGGTAATAACCGTCTCTGGTAGTATCAGTCTCTATGGTATTACAGTCTCTATGGTAGTATGAGTCTCTATGGTAGTATTAGTCCCTATGGTAGTGACAGTCTCTATGGTAGTGTCAGTCTCTATGGTAGTGTCAGTCTCTATGGTAGTATCAGTCTCTCTGGTAGTGTCAGTCTATACGGTAGTATCAGTCTCTATGATAGTATCAGTCTCTGGTAGTATCAGCCTCTATGGTAGTATCAGCCTTATGGTAATATCAGTCTCTGGTAGTGTCAGTCTCTGGTAGTATCATTCTCTATGGTAGTATCAGTATCTATGGTAGTATCAGTCTCTATGGTAGTATCAGTCTCTGGTTGTATCAGTCTCTATGATACTGTCAGTATCTATGGTAGTATCAGTCTCTATGGTATTATCAGTCTCTATGGTAATATCAGTCTCTGGTAGTATCAGTCTCTATGGTAGTATCAGTCTCTATGGTAATATCCGTCTCTGGTAGTGTCAGTCCCTGGTAGTATCAGTCTCTGGTAGTATCAGTCTCTATGATACTGTCAGTATCTATGGTAGTATCAGTCTCTATGGTATTATCAGTCTCTATGGTAATATCAGTCTCTGGTAGTGTCAGGCTCTGGTAGTATCAGTCTCTATGGTAATATCAGTCTCTGGTAGTATCAGTCTCTATGGTAGTATCAGTCTCTATGGTAATATCAGTCTCTGGTAGTGTCAGTCTCTGGTAGTGTCAGTCTCTGGTAGTATCAGTCTCTATGGTATTATAGTCTCTATGGTAGTATCAGTCTCTATCGTAGTATCAATCTCTATGGTAGTATCTGCCTCTATGGTAGTATCAGCCTCTATGGTAGTATCAGTCTCTATGGTAATGTTAGTCTCTATGGTAATATCATTCTCTATTGTAGTATCAGTCTCTATGGTAGTATCAGTATCTATGGTAGTATCAGTCTCTATGGTAGTATCAGTCTCTGGTAGTATCAGTCTCTATGATACTGTCAGTATCTATGGTAGTATCAGTCTCTATGGTATTATCAGTCTCTATGGTAATATCAGTCTCTGGTAGTGTCAGGCTCTGGTAGTATCAGTCTCTATGGTAATATTAGTCTCTGGTAGTATCAGTCTCTATGGTAGTATCAGTCTCTATGGTAGTATCAGTCTCTGGTAGTATCAGTGTCTATGGTAGTATCAGTCTCTGGTATTATCAGTCTCTATGGTAGTGCCAGTCTCTATGGTAGTATCAGTCTCTATGGTAGTTTTTGTCTATATGGTAGTGTCAGTCTCTGGTAGTATCAGTCTCTATGGTAGTATCAGTCTCTTTGGTAGTATCAGTCTCTATGGTAGTATCAGTCTTTATGGTAGTATCAGTCTCTATGGTAGTATCAGTCTCTATAGTAGTATCAGTATTTATGGTAGTGTCAGTCTCTGGTAGTGTCAGTATCTATGGTAGTATCAGTCTCTTTGGTAGTATCAGTCTCTATGGTATAATCAGTCTCTATGATAATGTCAGTATATATGGTAGTACAGTCTCTCTGGTAGTTTAAGTCTATATGGTAGTATCAGTCTCTATGGTAGTATCAGTCTCTATGGTAGTGTCAGTCTCTGGTAGTGTCAGTCTCTATGGTAGTATCAGTCTCTATGGTAGTATCAGTCCTTATAGTAGTATCAGTATTTATTGGTAGTGTCAGTCTATGGTAGTATCAGTCTCTTTGGTAGTATCAGTCTCTATGGTAGTATCAGTCTCTATGGTAATAACCGTCTCTGGTAGTATCAGTCTCTATGGTATTACAGTCTCTATGGTAGTATGAGTCTCTATGGTAGTATTAGTCCCTATGGTAGTGACAGTCTCTATGGTAGTGTCAGTCTCTATGGTAGTGTCAATCTCTATGGTAGTATCAGTCTCTTTGGTATTATAGTCTCTATGGTAGTATCAGTCTCTATGGTAGTATCAGTCTCTATGGTAGTGTCAGTCTATACGGTAGTATCAGTCTCTATGATAGTATCAGTCTCTGGTAGTATCAGCCTCTATGGTAGTATCAGCCTCTATGGTAGTATCAGCCTCTATGGTAATATCAGTCTCTGGTAGTGTCAGTCTCTGGTAGTATCATTCTCTATGGTAGTATCAGTATCTATGGTAGTATCAGTCTCTATGGTAGTATCTGTCTCTGGTAGTATCAGTCTCTATGATACTGTCAGTATCTATGGTAGTATCAGTCTCTATGGTATTATCAGTCTCTATGGTAATATCAGTCTCTGGTAGTATCAGTCTCTATGGTAGTATCAGTCACTATGGTAATATCCGTCTCTGGTATTGTCAGTCTCTGGTAGTATTAGTCTCTGGTAGTATCAGTCTCTATGATACTGTCAGTATCTATGGTAGTATCAGTCTCTATGGTATTATCAGTCTCTATGGTAGTATCAGTCTCTGGTAGTGTCAGGCTCTGGTAGTATCAGTCTCTATGGTAATATCAGTCTCTGGTAGTATCAGTCTCTATGGTAGTATCAGTCTCTATGGTAGTGTCAGTCTCTGGTAGTGTCAGTCTCTGGTAGTGTCAGTCTCTGGTAGTATCAGTCTCTATGGTATTATAGTCTCTATGGTAGTATCAGTCTCTATGGTAGTATCAGTCTCCATGGTAGTGTCAGTCTATACGGTAGTATCAGTCTCTATGATAGTATCAATCTCTATGGTAGTATCTGCCTCTATGGTAGTATCAGCCTCTATGGTAGTATCAGTCTCTATGGTAATGTCAGTCTCTATGGTAATATCATTCTCTATTGTAGTATCAGTCTCTATGGTAGTATCAGTATCTATGGTAGTATCAGTCTCTATGGTAGTATCAGTCTCTGGTAGTATCAGTCTCTATGATACTGTCAGTATCTATGGTAGTATCAGTGTCTATGGTATTATCAGTCTCTATGGTAATATCAGTCTCTGGTAGTGTCAGGCTCTGGTAGTATCAGTCTCTATGGTAATATCAGTCTCTGGTAGTATCAGTCTCTATGGTAGTATCAGTCTCTATGGTAGTATCAGTCTCTGGTAGTGTCAGTCTCTGGTAGTATCAGTCTCTATGGTAGTATCAGTCTCTATGGTAGTATCAGTCTCAGGTAGTATCAGTCTCTATGGTAGTGTCAGTCTCTATGATAGTATCAGTCTCTATGGTTATATCAGTATCTATGGTAGTATCAGTCTCTATGGTAGTATCAGTCTCTATGGTAATATCAGTCTCTGGTAGTGTCAGGCTCTGGTAGTATCAGTCTCTATGGTAGTATCAGTCTCTATGGTAGTATCAGTCTCTGGTAGTATCAGTCTCTATGGTAGTATCAGTCTCTATGGTATTTCAGTCTCTATGGTAGTATCAGTCTGTATGGTAGTATCAGTCTCTATGGTAGTATCAGTCTCTATGGTAGTATCAGTCTCTATGGTAGAATCAGTCTCTATGATAGTGTTAGTATGTATGGTAGTATCAGTCTCTCTGGTAGTTTTAGTCTATATGGTAGTGTCAGTCTCTGGTAGTATCAGTCTCTATGATAGTATAAGTCTCTATGATAGTATCAGTCTCTATGGTAGTATCAGTCTCTATGGTAATATCAGTCTCTGGTAGTGTCAGTCTCTGGTAGTGTCAGTCTCTGGTAGTATCAGTCTCTATGGTATTATAGTCTCTATGGTAGTATCAGTCTCTATGGTAGTATCAGTCTCCATGGTAGTGTCAGTCTATACGGTAGTATCAGTCTCTATGATAGTATCAATCTCTATGGTAGTATCTGCCTCTATGGTAGTATCAGCCTCTATGGTAGTATCAGTCTCTCTGGTAGTTTTAGTCTATATGGTAGTGTCAGTCTCTGGTAGTATCAGTCTCTATGATAGTATCAGTCTCTATGATAGTATCAGTCTCTATGGTAGTATCAGTCTATATGGTAGTATCAGTCTCTATGCTAGTATCAGTCTATGGTAGTATGAGTATCTATGGTAGTATCAGTCTCTATGGTAGTATGAGTCTCTGGTAGTATGAGTCTCTATGGTAGTATCAGTCTCTATGGTAGTATCAGTCTCTATGGTAGTATCAATCTCTATGATAATGTCAGTATCTATAGTAGTATCAGTCTCTATGGTAGTATCAGTCTCTATGGTAGTGTGAGTCTTTACGGTAGTATCAGTCTCTATGGTAGTATTAGTCTATATAATAGTATCAGTCTCTATGGTAGTATCAGTCTCTATGGTAGTATAAGTCTCTATAGTAGAATCAGTCTCTATGACAGTGTCAGTATCTATGTTAATATCAGTCTCTCTGGTAGTTTAAGTCTATATGGTAGTGTCAGTCTCTGGTAGTATCAGTCTCTATGGTAGTATCAGTCTCTATGGTAGTATCAGTCTCTATGGTAGTATCAGTCTCTATGGTAGTATGAGTCTCTGGTAGTATCAGTCTCTATGGTAGTATTAGTCTCTATGGTAGTATCAGTCTCTATGGTAGTATCAGTTTCTATGATAGTGTCAGTTTCTATGGTAGTATCAGTCTTTATGGTAGTATCAGTCTCTATGTTAGTATCAGCCTTTATGGTAGTATCAGTCTTTATGGTAGTATCAGTCTCTATGGTAGTATCAGTCTCTATGGTAGTATCAGTCTCTATGGTAGCATCAGTCTCTATGGTAGTATCAGTCTCTATGGTAGTATCAGTCTCTATAGTAGAATCAGTCTCTATGATAGTGTCAGTATCTATGGTAGTATCAGTCTCTCTGGTAGTTTACGTCTTTATGGTAGTATCAGTCTCTGGTAGTATCAGTCTCTATGGTAGTATCAGTCTCTATGGTAGTATCAGTATCTATGGTAGTATCAGTCTCTATGGTAGTATCAGTCTCTATGGTAGTATCAGTCTTTATGATAGTGTCAGTCTCTATGGTAGTATCAGTCTCCATGGTAGTATCAGTCTCTATAGTAGAATCAGTCTCTATGATAGTATCAGTCTCTATGGTAGTATCAGTCTTTATGGTAGTATCAGTCTCTATGATAGTTTCAGTCTCTATAGTAGAATCAGTCTCTATGATAGTGTCAGTATCTATGGTAGTATCAGTCTCTATGGTAGTTTAAGTCTATATGGTAGTGTCAGTCTCTGGTAGTATCAGTCTCTATGGTAGTATCAGTCTTTATGGTAGTATCAGTCTCTATGGTAGTATCAGTCTCTATGGTAGTGTCAGTCTCTATGGTAGTATCAGTCTCTCTGGTAGTTTAAGTCTATATGGTAGTGTCAGTCTCTGCTTTTATCAGTCTCTATGGTAGTATCAGTCTCTATGGTAGTATCAGTCTCTATGGTAGTATGAGTCTCTATGGTAGTCTGAGTCTATATGGTAGTATCAGTCTCTATTGTAGAATCAGTCTCTATGATAGTGTCAGTATCTATGGTAGTATCAGTCTCTCTGGTAGTTTAAGTCTATATGGTAGTGTCAGTCTCTGGTAGTATCAGTCTCTATGGTAGTATCAGTCTCTATGATAGTATGAGTCTCTATGGTAGTATGAGTCTCTATGGTAGTATCAGTCTCTATGGTAGTATCAGTCTCTATGGTAGTATCAGTCTTTATGGTAGTATCAGTCTCTATTGTAGTATCAGTCTTTATGGTAGTATCAGTCTCTATGGTAGTATCAGTCTCTATTGTAGTATCAGTCTCTATGGTAGTATCAGTCTCTATGGTAGTATCAGTCTCTATGGTAGTATGAGTCTCTCTTTTTCTCAACCCTTATTTTGCAACATCCTCTCTCCTCTCTATCATTCACTGGAATGTCATTAGGTTAAGTGCCTCTGCTTCCTAGGCCATGCATTTCCTTCACTTGTGATGACAAAGACATGCACTACAGCACCACTCCATCCTATTCATTTTACAGGGAAAAGCCACAGATTGCATTTTGCATGCTGAGATTCAACAAATGGGAAACATATATTTATTTCTGCAGTAGCTTGTTTGAATCATTCTACCTATTTGTTAATTTATGCAGAATATCCCATATGACAAACTCACAATCAAAACAATATCTTGATAGGCATATTTTCAAAAGAACATGGATAGGAACATCAAATGTCTCTGACTGAGCCATTTTCTGAATTCCACCATTCTAAAGAGTGATTTAGTTAAATTATTGAACAGGCAATCATCCTAACTGTACTAGATTTAGATTACGATATTAGTCATTTAGCAGACGCTCTTATCCAGAGCGACTTACAGTTTTTTTAGTGAGTGCATGAATTTGTCATACTGGACCCCCGTGGGAATCGAACCCACCATTATTTTTTTTTTGAGCTACAGGATACTATCTATGGTAGTATCAGTCTCTATGGTAATATTAGTCTCTCTGGTAGTGTCAGTCTTTATGGTAATATCAGTATCTATGGTAGTACTAACTGTAAGTCGCTCTGGATAAGAGCGTCTGCTAAATGACTAAAATGTAAATGTAATAGTCTCTATGGTAGTATTAGTCTCTACGATAGTGTCTATATATATGGTAATGTCAGTCTCTATGGTAGTATCAGTCTCTGTGGTAATATCAGTATCTATGGTAGTGTTAGACTCTATGGTAGTATTAGTCTCTATGGTAGTATTAGTCTCTATGGTAGTATCAGTCTTTGTGGTAGTATCAGTCTTCATGATAGAATGAGTCTCTGGTAGTATCAGTCTCTATAGTAGTGTCAGTCTCTGGTAGTATCTGTCTCTATGGTAGTATCAGTCTCTGGTAGTGTCAGTCTCTATGATATTATCAGTCTCTATGGTAGTATCAGTCTCTATGGTAGTATCAGTCTCTATGGTAGTATCAGTCTCTATGGTAGTATCAGTCTCTACAGTAGAATCAGTCTATATGATAGTGTCAGTATCTATGGTAGTATCAGTCTCTATGGTAGTTGAAGTCTATATGGTAGTGTCAGTCTCTATGGTAGTATCAGTCTCTATGGTAGTATCAGTCTCTATGGTAGTATCAGTCTCTCTGGTAGTTTAAGTCTATATGGTAGTGACAGTCTCTGGTAATATCAGTCTCTATGGTAGTATCAGTCTCTATGGTAGTATCAGTCTCTATGGTAGTATCAGTCTCTATGGTAGTATCAGTCTTTATGGTAGTATCAGTCTTTATGGTAGTATCAGTCCCTATGATAGTATCAGTCTCTGTGGTATATCAGTATATGGTAGTGTCAGTCTCTATGGTAATATCAGTCTCTATGGTAGTATGAGTCTCTGGTAGTATCAGTCTCTATAGTAGTGTCAGTCTCTGGTAGTATCCGTCTCTATAATAATAATAATAATAATATGCCATTTAGCAAACGCTTTTATCCAAAGCGACTTACAGTCATGCGTGCATACATTTTTGTGTATGGGTGGGGATCGAACCCACTACCCTGGCGTTACAAGCGCCGTGCTCTACCAGCTGAGCTGGTAGTGTCAGTCTCTGTTAGTGTCAGTCTCTATGATAGTATCAGTCTCTATGGTAGTATCAGTCTCTATGGAAGTATGAGTCTCTGGTAGTATCAGTCTCTATGGTATAATCAGTCTCTATGGTAGTATCAGTCTCTAAGGTAGTATCAGTATCTATGATAGTATCAGTCTCTATGGTAGTATCAGTCTCTGGCAGTATCAGTCTCTATGGTATTATCAGTCTCTATGGTATTATCAGTCTCTATAGTAGTATCAGTCTCTACGGTAGTATCAGTCTCTATGGTAGTATCAGTCTCTGGTAGTATCAGTCTATATGGTAATGTCAGTCTCTGGTAGTATCAGTCTCTATGATAGTATCAGTCTCTATGGTAGTATCAGTCTCTGGTAGTATCAGTCTAAATGGTAGTGTCAGTCTCTGGTAGTTTCAGTCTCTATGATAGTATCAGTCTCTATGGTAGTATCAGTCTCTATTGTAGTGTCAGTCTCTATGGTAGTATCAGTCTCTATGGTAGTATCAGTCTCTATGATATTATGAGTCTCTGGTAGTATCAGTCTCTATAGTAGTGTCAGTCTCTGGTTGTGTCAGTCTCTATGATAGTATCAGTCTCTATGGTATATCAGTCTCTGGTAGAATCAGTCTCTGGTAGAGTCAGTCTCTATGATAGTATCAGTCTCTATGGTAGTGTCTGTCTCTATGGTAGTGTCAGTCTCTGGTAGTGTCAGTCTCTATGATAGTATCAGTATCTATGGTAGTATCAGTCTCTATTGTAGTGTCAGTTACTATGGTAGTATTAGTATCTATGGTAGTGTCAGTCTCTATGGTAGTATGAGTCTCTGGTAGTATCAGTCTCTATAGTAGTTTCAGTCTATGGTTGTGTCAGTCTCTATGGTAGTATCAGTCTCTATTGTAGTATGAGTCTCTGGTAGTATCAGTCTCTATGGTAGTTGTCTCTGTGGTAATATCAGTATCTATGGTAGTGTTAGACTCTATGGTAGTATTAGTCTCTATGGTAGTATTAGTCTCTATGGTAGTATCAGTCTTTGTGGTAGTATCAGTCTTCATGATAGAATGAGTCTCTGGTAGTATCAGTCTCTATAGTAGTGTCAGTCTCTGGTAGTATCTGTCTCTATGGTAGTATCAGTCTCTGGTAGTGTCAGTCTCTATGATATTATCAGTCTCTATGGTAGTATCAGTCTCTATGGTAGTATCAGTCTCTATGGTAGTATCAGTCTCTACAGTAGAATCAGTCTCTATGATAGTGTCAGTATCTATGGTAGTATCAGTCTCTATGGTAGTTGAAGTCTATATGGTAGTGTCAGTCTCTATGGTAGTATCAGTCTCTATGGTAGTATCAGTCTCTCTGGTAGTTTAAGTCTATATGGTAGTGACAGTCTCTGGTAGTATCAGTCTCTATGGTAGTATCAGTCTCTATGGTAGTATCAGTCTTTATGGTAGTATCAGTCTTTATGGTAGTATCAGTCTTTATGGTAGTATCAGTCCCTATGATAGTATCAGTCTCTGTGGTATATCAGTATCTGGTAGTGTCAGTCTCTATGGTAATATCAGTCTCTATGGTAGTATGAGTCTCTGGTAGTATCAGTCTCTATAGTAGTGTCAGTCTCTGGTAGTATCCGTCTCTATGGTAGTGTCAGTCTCTGTTAGTGTCAGTCTCTATGATAGTATCAGTCTCTATGGTAGTATCAATTTCTATGGAAGTATGAGTCTCTGGTAGTATCAGTCTCTATGGTATAATCAGTCTCTATGGTAGTATCAGTCTCTAAGGTAGTATCAGTATCTATGATAGTATCAGTCTCTATGGTAGTATCAGTTTCTGGCAGTATCAGTCTACATGGTAGTGTCAGTCTCTGGTAGTGTCAGTCTCTATGATAGTATCAGTCTCTATGGTAGTATCAGTCTCTATTGTAGTATCAGTCTCTATGGTAGTATCAGTCTCTATGGTAGTATCAGTCTCTATGGTAGTATCAGTCTCTATGGTAGTATCAGTCTCTGGTAGTATCAGTCTATGGTAGTATCAGTCTCTATGGTAGTATCCGTCTCTATGGTAGTATCAGTCTCTATGGTAGTATCAGTCTTTATGATAGTGTCAGTCTCTATGGTAGTATCAGTCTCCATGGTAGTATCAGTCTCTATAGTAAATTCAGTCTCTATGATAGTATCAGTTTCTATGGTAGTATCAGTCTCTATGGTAGTATCAGTCTTTATGGTAGTATCAGTCTCTATGATAGTTTCAGTCTCTATAGTAGAATCAGTCTCTATGAAAGTGTCAGTATCTATGGTAGTATCAGTCTCTATGGTAGTTTAAGTCTATATGGTAGTGTCAGTCTCTGGTAGTATCCGTCTCTATGGTAGTATCAGTCTCTATGGTAGTATCAGTCTCTATGGTAGTATCAGTCTCTATGATAGTGTCAGTCTCTATGGTAGTATCAGTCTCTATGGTAGTTTAAGTCTATATGGTAGTGTCAGTCTCTGCTTATATCAGTCTCTATGGTAGTATCAGTCTCTATGGTAGTATCAGTCTCTATGGTAGTATCAGTCTCTATGGTAGTCTGAGTCTATATGGTAGTATCAGTCTCTATTGTAGTATCAGTCTCTATGATAGTGTCAGTATCTATGGTAGTATCAGTCTCTCTGGTAGTTTAAGTCTATATGGTAGTGTCAGTCTCTGGTAGTATCAGTCTCTATGGTAGTATGAGTCTCTATGGTAGTCTGAGTCTATATGGTAGTATCAGTCTCTATTGTAGAATCAGTCTCTATGATAGTGTCAGTATCTATGGTAGTATCAGTCTCTCTGGTAGTTTAAGTCTATATGGTAGTGTCAGTCTCTGGTAGTATCAGTCTCTATGGTAGTATGAGTCTCTATGGTAGTATGAGTCTCTATGGTAGTATCAGTCTCTATGGTAGTATCAGTCTCTATGGTAGTATCAGTCTTTATGGTAGTATCAGTCTCTATGGTAGTATCAGTCTCTATTGTAGTATCAGTCTTTATGGTAGTATCAGTCTCTATGATAGTATCAATCTCTATTGTAGTATCAGTCTCTATGGTAGTATCAGTCTCTATGGTAGTATCAGTCTCTATGGTAGTATGAGTCTCTCTCTTTCTCAACCCTTATTTTGCAACATCCTCTCTCCTCTCTATCATTCACTGGAATGTCATTAGGTTAAGTGCCTCTGCTTCCTAGGCCATGCATTTCCTTCACTTGTTATGACAAAGACATACACTACAGCACCACTCCATCCTATTCATCTTACAGGGAAAAGCCACAGATTGCATTTTGCATGCTGAGATTCAACAAATGGGAAACATATATTTATTTCTGCAGTAGCTTGTTTGAATTATTCTACCTATTTGTTAATTTATGCAGAATATCCCATATGACAAACTCACAATCAAAACAATATCTTGATAGGCATATTTTCAAAAGAACATGGATAGGAACATCAAATGTCTCTGACTGAGCCATTTTCTGAATTCCACCATTCTAAAGAGTGATTTAGTTAAATTAATGAACAGGCAATCATCCTAACTGTACAAGATTTAGATTAAGATATTAGTCATTTAGCAGACGCTCTTATCCAGAGCGACTTACAGTTTTTTTAGTGAGTGCATGCATTTGTCATACTGGACCCCCGTGGGAATCGAACCCACAATTATTATTTTTTTGAGCTACAGGATACTATCTATGGTAGTATCAGTCTCTATGGTAATATTAGTATCTATGGTAGTGTCAGTCTTTATGGTAATATCAGTATCTATGGTAGTACTAACTGTAAGTCGCTCTGGATAAGAGCGTCTGCTAAATGACTAAAATGTAAATGTATTAGTCTCTATGGTAGTATTAGTCTCTACGATAGTGTCTGTATATATGGTAGTATCAGTCTCTATGGTAGTATTAGTCTCTATGGTAATGTCAGTCTCTATGGTAGTATCAGTCTGTGGTAATATCAGTATCTATGGTAGTGTTAGACTCTATGGTAGTATTAGTCCCTATGGTAGTATCAGTCTCTGTGGTAGTATCAGTCTTCGTGGTAGAATGAGTCTCTGGTAGTTTCAGTCTCTTTAGTAGTGTCAGTCTCTGGTAGTATCAGTCTCTATGGTAAATCAGTCTCTGGTAGCGTCAGTCTTTATGGTAGTATCAGTCTCTGGTAGTGTCAGTCTCTATGGTAATATCAGTCTCTATGGTAGTATGAGTCTCTGGTAGTATCAGTCTCTATAGTAGTGTCAGTCTCTGGTAGTATCAGTCTCTATGGTAGTGTCAGTCTCTGTTAGTGTCAGTCTCTATGATAGTATCAGTCTCTATGGTAGTATCAGTCTCTATGGAAGTATGAGTCTCTGGTAGTATCAGTCTCTATGGTAGTATCAGTCTCTATGGTAGTATCAGTCTCTATGATAGTATCAGTCTCTATGGTAGTATCAGTCTCTGGCAGTATCAGTCTCTATGGTATTATAAGTCTCTATGGTAGTATCAGTCTCTACGGTAGTATCAGTCTCTATGGTAGTATCAGTCTCTGGTAGTATCAGTCTATATGGTAATGTCAGTCTCTGGTAGTATCAGTCTCTATGATAGTATAAGTCTCTATGGTAGTATCAGTCTCTGGTAGAATCAGTCTCTATGGTAGTGTCAATCTCTGGTAGTGTCAGTCTCTATGATAGTATCAGTCTCTATGATAGTATCAGTCTCTATTGTAGTGTCAGTCTCTATTGTAGTGTCAGTCTCTATGGTAGTATCAGTCTCTATGATAGTAGTACAGTCTCGGTCAGTCTCTATGATAGTATCAGTCTCTATTTATCATGGTAGTATCAGTCTCTGGTAGTGTCAGTCTCTATGATAGTATCAGTCTCTATGGTAGAGTCAGTCTCTATGGTAGTGTCAGTCTCTGGTAGTGTCAGTCTCTATGATAGTATCAGTCTCTATGGTAGTTTCAGTCTCTATTGTAGTGTCAGTCTCTATGGTAGAATTAGTCTCTATGGTAGTGTCAGTCTCTATGGTAGTATGAGTCTCAGGTAGTATCAGTCTCTATAGTAGTTTCAGTCTATGGTTGTGTCAGTCTCTATGATAGTATCAGTCTCTATGGTAAATCAGTCTATGATAGTATCAGTCTCTATGGTAGTATCAGTCTCTATGGTAGTATGAGTCTCTGGTAGTATCAGTCTCTAAGGTAGAATCAGTCTCTATGATAGTATCAATCTCTGTGGTAGTATCAGTCTCTGGCAGTATCAGTCTCTATGGTAGTGTCAGTCTCTGGTAGTGTCAGTCTCTATGGTGGTATCAGTCTCTATGGTAGTATCAGTCTCTATGGAAGTATGAGTCTCTGGTAGTATCAGTCTCTATGGTAGTATCAGTCTCTATGGTAATATCAGTCTCTATGATAGTATATGTCTCTATGGTAGTATCAGTCTCTGGCAGTATCAGTCTCTATGGTATTATCAGTCTCTATGGTATTATAAGTCTCTATGGTAGTATCAGTCTCTACGGTAGTATCAGTCTCTATGGTAGTATCAGTCTCTATGGTAGTATCAGTCTCTATGGAAGTATGAGTCTCTGGTAGTATCAGTCTCTATGGTAGTATCAGTCTATATGGTAGTATCAGTCTCTATGATAGTATCAGTCTCTATGGTAGTATCAGTCTCTGGCAGTATCAGTCTCTATGGTATTATCAGTCTCTATGGTATTATAAGTCTCTATGGTAGTATCAGTCTCTACGGTAGTATCAGTCTCTATGGTAGTGTCAGTCTCTGGTAGTATCAGTCTATATGGTAATGTCAGTCTCTGGTAGTATCAGTCTCTATGATAGTATAAGTCTCTATGGTAGTATCAGTCTTTGGTAGAATCAGTCTCTATGGTAGTGTCAATCTCTGGTAGTGTCAGTCTCTATGATAGTATCAGTCTCTATGGTAGTATCAGTCTCTATTGTAGTGTCAGTCTCTATTGTAGTGTCAGTCTCTATGGTAGTATCAGTCTCTATGATAGTATGAGTCTCTGGTTGTATCAGTCTCTATAGTAGTGTCAGTCTCTGGTTGTGTCAGTCTCTATGATAGTATCAGTCTCTATGGTATATCAGTCTCTGGTAGTATCAGTCTCTGGTAGTGTCAGTCTCTATGATAGTATCAGTCTCTATGGTAGAGTCAGTCTCTATGGTAGTGTCAGTCTCTGGTAGTGTCAGTCTCTATGATAGTATCAGTCTCTATGGTAGTATCAGTCTCTATTGTAGTGTCAGTCTCTATGGTAGAATTAGTCTCTATGGTAGTGTCAGTCTCTATGGTAGTATGAGTCTCAGGTAGTATCAGTCTCTATAGTAGTTTCAGTCTATGGTTGTGTCAGTCTCTATGATAGTATCAGTCTCTATGGTATATCAGTCTATGATAGTATCAGTCTCTATGGTAGTATCAGTCTCTATGGTAGTATGAGTCTCTGGTAGTATCAGTCTCTAAGGTAGAATCAGTCTCTATGATAGTATCAATCTCTATGGTAGTATCAGTCTCTGGCAGAATCAGTCTCTATGGTAGTGTCAGTCTCTGGTAGTGTCAGTCTCTATGGTAGTATCATTCTCTATGGTAGTATCAATCTCTATGGTAGTATTAGTCTCTATGGTAGTATCAGTCTCTGGTAGTATCAGTCTCTATGGTAGTGTCAGTCTCTGGTAGTATCAGTCTCTATGATAATATCAGTCTCTCTGGTAGTATCAGTCTCTGGTAGTATCAGTCTCTATGGTAGTGTAAGTCTCTGGTAGTGTCAGTATCTATGGTAGTATTAGTCTCTATGGTAGTATTAGTCTCTATGGTAGTATCAGTCTCTGTGGTAGTATCAGTCTTCGTGGTAGTATGAGTCTCTGGTAGTTTCAGTCTCTTTAGTAGTGTCAGTCTCTGGTAGTATAAGTCTCTATGGTAAATCAGTCTCTGGAAGTGTCAGTCTTTATGGTAGTATCAGTCTGGTAGTGTCAATCTCTAATGTAATATCAGTATCTATGGTGGGTATGAGTCTCTGGTAGTATCAGTCTCTATAGTAGTGCCAGTCTCTGGTAGTATCAGTCTCCATGGTAGTGTCAGTCTCTGGTAGTGTCAGTCTCAGTGATAGTATCAGTCTCTATGGTAGTATCAGTCTCTATGGTAGTATGAGTCTCTGGTAGTATCAGTCTCTATGGTAGTATCAGTCTCTATGCTAGTATCAGTCTCTAAGGTTGTATCAGTCTCTATGATAGTATCAGTCTCTATGGTAGTATCAGTCTCTGGTAGTATCAGTCTCTATATTAGTGTCAGTCTCTGGTAGTGTCAGTCTCTATGGTAGTATCAGTCTCTATGGTGGGATCAGTCTCTATGGTAGTATGAGTCTCTGGTATTATCAGCTCTATAGTAGTGTCAGTCTCTGGTTGTGTCCGTTTCTATGATAGCATCAGTCTCTATGGTATATCAGTCTCTGGTAGTGTCAGTCTCTATGATAGTATCAGTCTCTATGGTAGTATCAGTCTCTATGGTAGTATGAGTCTCTGGTAGTATCAGTCTCTATGGTAGTATCAGTCTCTATGGTAGTATCAGTCTCTATGATAGTATCAGTCTCTTTGGTAGTATCAGTCTCTGGCAGTATCAGTCTCTGGTAGTGTCAGTCTCTGGTAGTGTCAGTTTCTATGGTAGTATCAGTCTCTATGGTAGTATCAGTCTCTGGTAGTATCAGTCTCTGGTAGTATCAGTCTCTATGCTAGTATCAGTCTCTATGGTAGTATCAGTCTCTGGTAGTATCAGTCTCTATGGTTGTGTCAGTCTCTGGTAGTGTCACTCTCTATGATAGTGTCAGTATCTATGGTAGTATTAGTCTCTATGGTACGATCAGTCTCTATGGTAGTATGAGTCTCTGGTAGTATCAGTCTCTATGGTAGTATCAGTCTCTATGGTAGTATCAGTCTCTATGGTAGTATCAGACTCTAAGGTAGTATCAGTCTCTATGATAGTATCAGTCTCTATGGTAGTATCAGTCTCTGGCAGAATCAGTCTCTGGCAGAATCAGTCACTGGCAGTATCAGTCTCTGGTAGTGTCAGTCTCTATGGTAGTATCATTCTCTATGGTAGTATCATTCTCTATTGTAGTATCAATTTCTATGGTAGTATCAGTCTCTATGATAGTATCAGTCTCTATGGTAGTATCAGTCTCTATGGTAGTATCAGTCTCTATGGTAGTGTCAGTCTCTGGTAGTGTCAGTCTCTATGGTAGTATTTGTCTCTATGGTAGTATCAGTCTCTGTGGTAGTATCAGTCTTCGTGGTAGAATGAGTATCTGGTAGTTTCAGTCTCTTTAGTAGTGTCAGTCTCTGGTTGTGTCAGTCTCTGATATTATCAGTCTCAATGGTATATCAGTCTCTGGTAGTATCATTCTCTGGTAGTGTCAGTCTCTATGATAGTATCAGTCTCTATGGTAGTATCAGTCTCTATTGTAGTGTCAGTCTCTATGGTAGTATTCGTCTCTATGGTAGTGTCAGTCTCTATGGTAGTATGAGTCTTTGGTAGTATCAGTCTCTATAGTAGTTTCAGTCTATGGTTGTGTCAGTCTCTATGATAGTATCAGTCTCTGTGGTATATCAGTCTATGATAGTATCAGTCTCTATGGTAGTATCAGTCTCTATGGTAGTATGAGTCTCTGGTATTATCAGTATCTATGGTAGTATCAGTCTCTATGGTAGTATCAGTCTCTGGCAGTATCAGTCTCTATGGTAGTGTCAGTCTCTGGTAGTGTCAGTCATTATGGTAGTATCATTCTCTATGGTAGTATCAGTCTCTATGGTAGTATCAGTCTCTATGGTAGTATCAGTCTCTGGTAGTATCAGTCTCTATGGTAGTGTCAGTCTCTGGTAGTATCAGTCTCTATGATAGTATCAGTCTCTATGGTATTATCAGTCTCTGGTAGTATCAGTCTCTATGGTAGTGTCAGTCTCTGGTAGTGTCAGTCTCTATGATAGTGTCAGTATCTATGGTAGTATTGGTCTCTATGGTAGTATCAGTCTATGTGGTAGTATCAGTCTTAGTGGTAGAATGAGTCTCTGGTAGTTTCAGTCTCTTTAGTAGTGTCAGTCTCTGGTAGTATAAGTCTCTATGGTAAATCAGTCTCTGGTAGTGTCAGTCTTTATGGTAGTATCAGTCTGGTAGTGTCAGTCTCTATGGTAATATCAGTATCTATGGTGGGTATGAGTCTCTGGTAGTATCTGTCTCTATAGTAGTGTCAGTCTCTGGTAGTATCAGTCTCTATGGTAGTGTCAGTCTATGGTAGTGTCAGTCTCAGTGATAGTATCAGTCTCTATGGTAGTATCAGTCTTTATGGTAGTATGAGTCTCTGGTAGTATCAGTCTCTATGGTAGTATCAGTCTCTATGGTAGTATCAGTCTCTAAGGTCGTATCAGTCTCTATGATAGTATCAGTCTCTATGGTAGTATCAGTCTCTGGTAGTATCAGTCTCTGGTAGTATCAGTCTCTATGGTAGTATCAGTCTCTATGGTAGTATCAGTCTCTATGGTCGTATCAGTCTCTATGGTAGTATCAGTCTCTAGTATTATCAGTCTCTATGGTAGTATCAGTCTCTCGTAGTATCAGTCTCTATGATAGTGTCAGTCTCTGGTAGTATCAGTCTCAGTGATAGTATCAGTCTCTATGGTAGTGTCAGTCTCTATGGTAGTGTCAGTCTCTGGTAGTGTCAGTCTCTATGGTAGTATCATTCTCTATGGTAGTATCAGTCTCTATGGTAGTATTAGTCTCTATGGTAGTATCAGTCTCTGGTAGTTCAGTCTCTATGGTAGTGTCAGTCTCTGGTAGTATCAGTCTCTATGATAATATCAGTCTCTCTGGTAGTATCAGTCTCTGGTAGTATCAGTCTCTATGGTAGTGTCAGTCTCTGGTAGTGTCAGTATCTATGGTAGTATTAGTCTCTATGGTAGTATTAGTCTCTATGGTAGTATCAGTCTCTGTGGTAGTATCAGTCTTCGTGGTAGAATGAGTCTCTGGTAGTTTCAGTCTCTTTAGTATTGTCAGTCTCTGGTAGTATAAGTCTCTATGGTAAATCAGTCTCTGGAAGTGTCAGTCTTTATGGTAGTATCAGTTTGGTAGTGTCAATCTCTATGGTAATATCAGTATCTATGGTGGGTATGAGTCTCTGGTAGTATCAGTCTCTATAGTAGTGCCAGTCTCTGGTAGTACCAGTCTCTATGGTAGTGTCAGTCTCTGGTAGTGTCAGTCTCAGTGATAGTATCAGTCTCTATGGTAGTATCAGTCTCTATGGTAGTATGAGTCTCTGGTAGTATCAGTCTCTATGGTAGTATCAGTCTCTATGCTAGTATCAGTCTCTAAGGTTGTATCAGTCTCTATGATAGTATCAGTCTCTATGGTAGTATCAGTCTCTGGTAGTATCAGTCTCTATATTAGTGTCAGTCTCTGGTAGTGTCAGTCTCTATGGTAGTATCAGTCTCTATGGTGGGATCAGTCTCTATGGTAGTATGAGTCTCTGGTATTATCAGCTCTATAGTAGTGTCAGTCTCTGGTTGTGTCAGTTTCTATGATAGCATCAGTCTCTATGGTATATCAGTCTCTGGTAGTGTCAGTCTCTATGATAGTATCAGTCTCTATGGTAGTATCAGTCTCTATGGTAGTATGAGTCTCTGGTAGTATCAGTCTCTATGGTAGTATCAGTCTCTATGGTAGTATCAGTCTCTATGATAGTATCAGTCTCTTTGGTAGTATCAGTCTCTGGCAGTATCAGTCTCTGGTAGTGTCAGTCTCTGGTAGTGTCAGTTTCTATGGTAGTATCAGTCTCTATGGTAGTATCAGTCTCTGGTAGTATCAGTCTCTGGTAGTATCAGTCTCTATGCTAGTATCAGTCTCTATGGTAGTATCAGTCTCTGGTAGTATCAGTCTTTATGGTTGTGTCAGTCTCTGGTAGTGTCACTCTCTATGATAGTGTCAGTATCTATGGTAGTATTAGTCTCTATGGTACGATCAGTCTCTATGGTAGTATGAGTCTCTGGTAGTATCAGTCTCTATGGTAGTATCAGTCTCTATGGTAGTATCAGTCTCTATGGTAGTATCAGACTCTAAGGTAGTATCAGTCTCTATGATAGTATCAGTCTCTATGGTAGTATCAGTCTCTGGCAGAATCAGTCTCTGGCAGAATCAGTCACTGGCAGTATCAGTCTCTGGTAGTGTCAGTCTCTATGGTAGTATCATTCTCTATGGTAGTATCATTCTCTATTGTAGTATCAGTCTCTATGGTAGTATCAGTCTCTATGATAGTATCAGTCTCTATGGTAGTATCAGTCTCTATGGTAGTATCAGTCTCTATGGTAGTGTCAGTCTCTGGTAGTGTCAGTCTCTATGGTAGTATTTGTCTCTATGGTAGTATCAGTCTCTGTGGTAGTATCAGTATTCGTGGTAGAATGAGTATCTGGTAGTTTCAGTCTCTTTAGTAGTGTCAGTCTCTGGTTGTGTCAGTCTCTGATATTATCAGTCTCAATGGTATATCAGTCTCTGGTAGTATCATTCTCTGGTAGTGTCAGTCTCTATGATAGTATCAGTCTCTATGGTAGTATCAGTCTCTATTGTAGTGTCAGTCTCTATGGTAGTATTCGTCTCTATGGTAGTGTCAGTCTCTATGGTAGTATGAGTCTTTGGTAGTATCAGTCTCTATAGTAGTTTCAGTCTATGGTTGTGTCAGTCTCTATGATAGTATCAGTCTCTGTGGTATATCAGTCTATGATAGTATCAGTCTCTATGGTAGTATCAGTCTCTATGGTAGTATGAGTCTCTGGTATTATCAGTATCTATGGTAGTATCAGTCTCTATGGTAGTATCAGTCTCTGGCAGTATCAGTCTCTATGGTAGTGTCAGTCTCTGGTAGTGTCAGTCATTATGGTAGTATCATTCTCTATGGTAGTATCAGTCTCTATGGTAGTATCAGTCTCTATGGTAGTATCAGTCTCTGGTAGTATCAGTCTCTATGGTGGTGTCAGTCTCTGGTAGTATCAGTCTCTAAGATAGTATCAGTCTCTATGGTATTATCAGTCTCTGGTAGTATCAGTCTCTATGGTAGTGTCAGTCTCTGGTAGTGTCAGTCTCTATGATAGTGTCAGTATCTATGGTAGTATTGGTCTCTATGGTAGTATCAGTCTATGTGGTAGTATCAGTCTTCGTGGTAGAATGAGTCTCTGGTAGTTTCAGTCTCTTTAGTAGTGTCAGTCTCTGGTAGTATAAGTCTCTATGGTAAATCAGTCTCTGGTAGTGTCAGTCTTTATGGCAGTATCAGTCTGGTAGTGTCAGTCTCTATGGTAATATCAGTATCTATGGTGGGTATGAGTCTCTGGTAGTATCTGTCTCTATAGTAGTGTCAGTCTCTGGTAGTATCAGTCTCTATGGTAGTGTCAGTCTATGGTAGTGTCAGTCTCAGTGATAGTTTCAGTCTCTATGGTAGTATCAGTCTTTATGGTAGTATGAGTCTCTGGTAGTATCAGTCTCTATGGTAGTATCAGTCTCTATGGTAGTATCAGTCTCTAAGGTCGTATCAGTCTCTATGATAGTATCAGTCTCTATGGTAGTATCAGTCTCTGGTAGTATCAGTCTCTGGTAGTATCAGTCTCTATGGTAGTATCAGTCTCTATGGTAGTATCAGTCTCTATGGTCGTATCAGTCTCTATGGTAGTATCAGTCTCTAGTATTATCAGTCTCTATGGTAGTATCATTCTTTGGTAATATCAGTCTCTATGATAGTGTCAGTCTCTGGTAGTATCAGTCTCAGTGATAGTATCAGTCTCTATGGTAGTGTCAGTCTCTATGGTTATATCAGTCTCTATGGTAGTATCAGTCTCTATGGTAGTATCAGTCTCTATGGTAATATCAGTATCTATGGTAGTATGAGTCTCTGGTAGTACCAGTCTCTATAGTAGTGTCAGTGTCTGGTAGTATCAGTCTCTGGTAGTATCAGTCTCTAATGTAGTATCAGTCTCTATGGTAGTATCAGTCTCTAAAGTAGTATCAGTCTCTATGATAGTATCAGTCTCTATGGTAGTATCAGTCTCTGGTAGTGTCAGTCTCTGGTAGTGTCAGTCTCTTGTAGTGTCAGTCTCTATGGTAGAATCAGTCTCTATGGTAGTATCAGTCTCTATAGTAGTATCAGTCTCTTTGATAGTATCAGTCTATATGGTAGTATCAGTCTCTGGTAGTATCAGTCTCTATGATAGTATCAGTCTTTATGGTAGTATCAGTCTCTGGTAGCATAAGTCTCTATGATAGTATCAGTCTCTAAGATAGAATCAGTCTCTATCGTAGTATCAGTCTCCATGGTAGTATCAGTCTCTATGGTAGTGTCAGTCTCTGTGGTAGTATCAGTGTCTGGTAGTATCAGTGTCTGGTAGTATCAGTCTCTATGGTAATATCAGTCTCTATGGTATTTCAGTCTATATGGTAGTACAGTCTCTATGATAGTATCAGTCTATGGTAGTATCAGTCTCTATGGTAGTGTCAGTCTCTGGTAGTATCAGTCTCTATGGTAGTGTCAGTCTCTGGTAGTGTCAGTATCTATGATAGTGTCAGTCTCTATGGTAGTATCAGTCTCTATGGTAGTATCAGTCTCTATGATAGTATCAGTCTCTATGGTAGTATCAGTCTCTATGGTAGTGTCAGTCTCTATGGTAGTATCAGTATCTATGGTAATATCAGTGTCTGGTAGTATCAGTCTCTATGGTATTTTCGTCTCTATGGTAGTATCAGTCTCTATGCTAGTATCAGTCTCTATTGTAGTATCAGTCTCTATCTAGTGTCAGTCTTTGGTAGTGTTAGTCTCTATGATAGTATCAGTCTATATGGTAGTGTCAGTTTCTGGTAGTGTCAGTCTTTGGTAGTATCAGTCTCTATGGTAGTATCAGTCTCCATGGTAGTATCAGTCTTTAAGGTAGTATCAGTCTCTGGTAGTATCAGTCTCTGTTAGTATCAGTCTCTGGTAGTATCAGTCTCTGGTAGTATCAGTCTCTATGGTAGTGTCAGTCTCTGGTAGTGTCAGTCTCTATGGTAGTGTCAGTCTCTGGTAGTTTCAGTCTCTATGATATTATCAGTCTCTAAGGTAGTATCAGTCTCTAAGGTAGTATCAGTCTCTATGGTAGTATTAGTCTCTGGTAGTATTAGTCTCTATGGTAGTGTCGTCTCTGGTAGTGTCAGTCTCTATGATAGTGTCAGTCTCTATGGTAGTTTAGGTCTCTATGGTAGTATCCGTCTCTATGATAGTGTCAGTCTCTATGGTAGTATCAGTCTCTATGGTAGTATTAGTCTCTATGGTAGTATCAGTCTCTATGGTGTATCAGTCTCTATGGTAGTATCAGTCTCTATGGTAGTGTCAGTCTCTATGGTAGTATCAGTCTCTATGGTAGTATCAGTCTCTATGGTAGTATCAAATCAGCAAATCAAATCAAATGTTATTTGTCACATGCTTCGTAAACAACAGATGTAGAGTAACAGTGAAATGCTTACTTACAGGCTCTATGGTAGGACCAACTGTGTCTCAGCTTACGTTTCCACCCAGAAGGCATCAGGGCAGGCCACCTCACAAAGACAATAGATGCCTTTCAGTCTCAGCAGGGAATGATTTGTAGGTGATGAAGCTACAGCATGTGTTCTTGAATAGCTCCTGGAGCCCTGTTCAGACAGAGTATTGTTCAATTGAAATCATCCATCCATTGTCCAAGACAACATCTTTAATGCATAGAGATAAGCAACTTTGCTGTGACCTTGCTCTGTTTTGAAGCGGTTCACAGCCCTTGGCGCTTCAGAAGGTGCTTTCAATCAGCTTGGTCTTTCTTTGAATGCTGCAGTGTGGGGAAGAGAAGTGTATGTACTGTAAACAGTAGTTCAGTCAGCAGCATGGTGGCATGGACTCACCCTTCTCTGTTCTGTGTGACCAGCTATATTGATTACATGACCCATCTGTCTTCACTCCACTGCCTCCCTTTGTTGCCATTATAAGATGCTGTGCACAGAGCCAATATGTTTACCATTCACTGTGGCCTTGGATGAGAAAAGTCCACCACTGCAATTATGACTGGAGCAAAGGCATGAAGGGCCATGTGATAGCTTTTTGTGTTTGGGTCTATCTTGGCTATATGACTCTTAAATCCTGCTTTTAACTATTTTTAGTCGAGTGTGAAATGCATTGCCTTGTACTTGATTATATATGGATTCCATTTACCGGATGACCATGTGGTTTTCTGTGCAACACACACTGAAATAGGGGTTGTAGTTATTGCAGTGGTAAAGTCACACGGTTGCCAGCTATAATTGATATTAATGCTTGTCAGAGCAGTAGCACTCAATTCTATATGCTTCACAAACCTGTGGACTTTGATTTCAATACTGCATTTATTTGTCTTTCTTTTTTAAATTGATGAATGCTTATTAGATGTTTGGATGGATGGATGGATGGATAGCTAAATAAGTCTATTGAAAATGCAACAATATGCTATGCTATGAAATTCAACAAGACCAGGGGGCATATTTGAATGATTGAATTACAAAAATTCCCCGGTAACACTTTCTTTGGATATTCCCAAGTAGATGGTTTGTAAATGTTCCAAAGATGTTCAATAACTGTCAATAACATTTCAACTAATTATTCACTAACCCTAACCTTAACCCTTATCCTAACCATAAACCTAGCCCTAACCCTAACCTAATCCCTTACCCTAACCGCTATTCTAAACCTAACCCTAACCCTAACCCTAACCCAAACCTAAGGAAACAGTTGCCTATCAACAGATAATTTGTTGATAGTATGACCATCTGTAGATCATAAACAGGACTATCTAAATAAAGTGTGACCAATTCCCCAAACGCATAACAATGGACAGAGCACACAAGGACACCAACCAATGTTTTGATTAAATGTTAATTTGCCTCAGGAGGTGTATGTGTGCTTGCACGCTTGTGTGTGAATTCATGGTGTGTGAGTTGAGGGACTCAACCAACGTCCCACATAAAGAAAAATAAAAAAGCCTCTGGTTTGTAGTGTGAAAAGACCAGTTCAATTGCTTCAGTATGAGGGTCCCTAGACCCAGCCTGAGGCTAAGATTCTGCATTAAAGATCCACAGCTCCGGGGCCAGTACCTCTGCTCCTCTCTCCATCTGTAAATATGCATCAGTCAGGCGGTTGCTTCATTGCTGCCTATGCATTGGGATTACAGATTATGTTTTAACTCACCCTCACACCCTGACAAGGTGAGAGAGAGAAGAGTAGAAATAAAAACAGCATTAAGAGAGAGTGACAGTGAAACTGAGCATCGTCAGAGGAGAGGAGCTCTTTGAAGACTTACAGACTAATCCTGTCTGCTGAACCACCAGCCCTGCCTCAGCTTTGATCCCCCCAGTCTATGCCCTACTCCGGCTGGAGATTAAGCATGAGGGTCAATGCACGCACAGCAAAGGAATAACAGGGCTGTGTTGTTAGCATTACAATGGTGAATATTTATTTAGATAGCAGTACATGCTTTGTTTCGCACTATTCTATTGTTGTGTAAATCCACTTCACACCCTTCAACAACAACGTTGTACTGTTGACCCAAAGACAATGGATTTCTGTATTATGTCTACCCTTTATTTTGACCTGTAGGTTCTTGTAGTTGTTTCTACAGTGTGATTAAGCCGAATGTAGAACAGACTGAGAGAGCATCCCTTTTGATTACTCATGTTTTGGCAGGCCAATGGATAAATTCAAGTACTGTGAGCTGAACAGATGCAGATCGCTGCTGGAAATGTACCACATGAAGAGTAGTGTTTTGTACAGTGTTGTGTGTTCTGGTCTTTGGCCAAGCACCTAATTACTCCTCATCGTAGATGCACCAATAGAAAGCCTTTCATCTACCATTTCACAAGATCCAATAAAGATCCTCCACTGAGGAAGGAAACATTTACCTGTATGCCCTGAATGCAATTTAAACCTGTATTATCAATTATCATAGGCATCTATAATAATGGTATCTATAATGTTTTTACCCTAAAAAAATGACAGAAATGAGAAAACAGGATTACTGCTATCTGTCAGTGACATGCAGTGCTTGCATAATATTTCCCACTTTCCTCTCTTCTCATGGTGCCTTATTGGTCCCTCAGAACGTGGATGACTGTGAGATATGTGAGATCTATGCTGAAAGGGAAACCAGGGGGCATCCTGGGTAGGGCCCTGTGTAGCTCAGTTGGTAGAGCATGGCGCTTGCAACGCCAGGATTGTGGGTTCGATTCCCACAGGGGGCCAGTATGAAAAAAAAAGAAATGTATGCACTCGCTAACTGTAAGTCTCTCTGGATAAGAGCATCTACTAAAATGTAAAAAATGTAAAGGAGAATGTCTGATTTGGTGGAGAGGGGTTGGTGGAAAGTTAAAAGGGATGTAATTAGGGTAGTTTGACTTTGTTTGATGGATGGAGGGAGGGATGGAGGGAGGCACATAAAAGTATCCTGGTTGCTGAATGGTGCTTTATTTCTCTCCCTGCACATCAGGTGCTCAAACAGACTGACAAAGACATGAAGGCCCATGTGGGATTGGGGGGTAGGAAGTGCCTAGCATGTGGAATACTTGTGAGGTAGTTAGCCTCTATTAGCATACACTCCTGTGGATCCATGGTGCCTTTTTCTGTTTGGGAGGGGGGATGCTGCCTCCATTTCTACCTCTCCTGTTCAATGATCATCCTGCCTGACTGGACAAGGGTATTTTAGCTGCCGCAGCACCAAAGAGACATTTCTCTTCTGAGGACTTCAAAGCCACCATAGTTTGAAAGCTCCAGTCTTCCAATAGGAACAGTGGCTCAAAGGACAGTGGCTACAACGACTGCCAATTAGGAGCTCCAAAGAGTTCCATTTGATCCCAGAGAACTAAATGCTACACAAAGAGGGACACTCACTGAGAGTAAAGTACTCCAGTGTTTTATAAAGAGTACTAAAACATTTTATGCCAATGGACTTGGCAGTGAGTGTCTTTGCCTTTGGCTGGTTGGCAACACTATTTGAAGGACAAATGCACAACTTTCTTTCTAGTGAGCGGGCTACACACCTGCAAGATATAAAACAAATGTTTGATCGTTTTTCACCATAATATAAAAAACATATATATCACCATATATCAGACAAACTTTATTTACAGAGTTTTTAGAATGCCCTTAAGCTGTTAGAGCACAGGTTCAGATCCTTTGACAAGCCTATAAACCTTGTGATAAACACCTATTTGTTTAGTACCAGTTTGACCCTGCATGTGTGAATCTGGAGTAGAGCCCCATCTCTCAGCTTGTCATAAAGAGCAGATGGCAGTCCCTAGGTCTAGACATTGTTTTGTTGGTCTACATAGTCCACATAGTCTATCACATTGGTCTGTCAGGTTGATATTTCCTGTTGACTAACTCGTGTGCAAGCCACACTCTTAGAAAAAAGGGTTCCAAAAGGGTTCTCCGGCTGTCCCCATAGGAGAACCCATTTTGGTTCCAGGTATAACTATTTTGGGTTCCATGTAGAACCCATCTGTGGAAAGGGTTCTACATGGAACTCAAAAGGGTTCTACCTGGAACAAAAATGATTATTTAAAGGGTTCTCCTATGGGGACAGCCAAAGAACCCTTTTAGGTTCTAGATAGCACCTATCTAGAACCTAAAAGGGGGAGTAGTCACTGTCAGTGTTGAGCTCTGTCAGGTGGTTAATAGAGTGAGGTCATGCTGAGAATCTAGAGGGCATTCTGTCACCTGTTTTAATGGAAACTTCTACTCTCATTGCTCTCTTCTCCTTCACCTGTCCAATCAGTCAATCTGTTTGCACCCTGAGCAAGTCCGCACACAGAGACACACAAACACACACAGGCATTTCAATCTAATATTAATGCTCACAGTGCCTTCACTAGTTTAATTGGTCTTCCACTAGTTCATTAGCTCCATAACATGAATTTACTTTACACCAATTATTAAGTAACACATTTGAGATTATTAAAAGTACATGTATTTCTCCTCCTCAGCTGAATGGAGAACATTGTCTGAAATCCACCCCCACAAATCACAGACCTGTGGTCAGTTTGTCAATAATCTGATCACCATTTTGGTTCCACTGACCATCTGGTTCTAATCAATCTGTCCTGCAACTCTGTCTTCTTCTCTGACCTCTGAACATGTGTGGCCATGCCATCAGTGGAGGTCTATCCATGAATATCCCTGTATTGAATTTTCCACTGCTGGCTTCTGTTTTTATAACAGAGGTCCGGAAGTGTCATCACATTGCGTTGCTACTTGCTATTGACCCTCCGTACTTCACTGTGGAACAATGCAGTTTGACAGGTGGATGAGATGTACCTGTGACCTGATCATTATGTGTGTTGAAGAGGAGAGTAGAGGAGGGAGGGAGGCAGGTCCAAGGCCATTCACCTCTCTCCCTCTACACTCTTAGGAAAAAGGCGCTATTTAGAACCAATAAGGGTTCTTCGGCTGTCCCCATAGTAGAACCCTTTGATGAACCACTTTGGGTTTCATGTAGAACCCTTTCCACAAATGGTTCTAGATGGAACCCAAAATAGTTATACCTGGAACAAAAAGGGTTCTTTCTGGAACCAAAAAGGGTTCTCCTATGGGGGCAGCCGAAGAATGGGGAGGTTAAGTTCCCTCTTCCCCCCCACTGACTGTTGAGTGGGTAGACTGGAACAATGGTGAGGTGCTATGAGGTTTCCTGGGTGGGTAGAGTTCAGACTGGAACAATGGTGAGGTACTAACTGATGGACAATAGGAACATGGCAAAGCCCTGTCATTATCCCAAACAATGGTCAGTTCATTGTATACAGTTGAACAAGGTTATTCAGGTTACAATTTTTTCCTAATACAATTTCCTGCAGTGAAGAAATGCAATACCCGTGTTTAGAATAGGAAATCAGAAGATAAAACAATCCACTATAGGTAAGACATTATGCCCTGTGTTGTTCGAAGCTAAATAACTCTAATTTCAGTCAAATAAAACAGTTCAGAAAATGCACTCATGCAAACACAAAACAATAACACAGGAGTAAATCATGAGGTCAACTCAAGTACTTCTCAAAGACAGACTGTGTGTCACGGTTTCGGCCGAGGCTGCCTCTCTTCCTTGCTCGGGCAGGCTTCGGCGTTCGTCGTCTCCGGAATACTAGCTGCCACCGTTGCATGTTTCTATGTTCGTTTGCTTTTGTCTGATTGTTGTTACACCTGTTATCGTTTAGTGTAATTAGTGTCCTATAAGTTCTCGTTGTGTTTGTCTAGTGTTGTGTGTTATTGTTTTACTGTCGTGCCGGTAGGCTGTTATTCTACTGTTTGCTCGGTTGAGCTATTTCTCCATATTGTTTGGAGTGTTTTGTCGCACCTGTTAGTGCGCCCGTTATTTTCGCCTACGTGCGGAGTTTTCGCCTCAGGGCATTTATTCGTGATTGTTTTTGTGTGCATCTACTAAAGTCTGTTGGACTAACGTTCTGCGTCCTGCGCCTGATTCCACCGCCACACCCACCTACATCTACCTTGACAGAATAACACACCACAAGAATGGAATCAGCAGGAGCCGCAGCAGCACAGGCGACGCTGGAGGACCGGGTCCGCGAGCAGAATGACCAGATCCTGCGGATGGGGTCCGCACTGCAGGAGGTGATCACCACCATCCGAGGCTGGGAGACCCGAGGGACACCTCCACCACCATCCTCCCTGCCCGCACCATCGGCAAGTCAGCCCATTCCCGCTCCGGAACCCAGAGGAGTTCGACTCTCGCTCCCGAGGGCCTACGATGGGACCGCTGCCGGGTGTCAGGGATTCCTTCTCCAGGTGGAGCTTTACCTGGCCACCGTGCACCCGGCGCCCTCGGGACACGAGAGCGTGTCCGCCCTGATCTCCTGCCTTTCCGGTAAGGCGTTGGAATGGGCCAACGCAGAGTGGAGGAGAATCGACGCTACCACCATCACCTACGACGAGTTCTCCCGCCGCTTCAGGGCGGTGTTTGACCATCCCCGGGGAGAGCGGCAGGGGAGCGTCTGTTCTGCCTCCGGCAGGGGAAGAGGAGTGCCCAGGAGTTCGCCTTAGAATTCTGTACTCTAGCGGCGGATGCAGGGTGGAATGAGCGGGCCCTCATCGATCACTACCGATGTAGTCTACGTGAGGACGTCCGTAGGGAGCTGGCCTGTAGGGACACCAGCCTCTCGTTCGACCAGTTGGTCGACATGTCCATCAGGCTGGATACCCTGCTAGCTACCCGCGGACGTCCCCGAGGGGGGTCCGTCCATTTCACCCTCCAGCGCCTCCGAGCCGTGCCCCATGGAGCTCGGGGCGCTGGCGCTAGAGAGAGGAGGGGTCGGATGACGAGAGGGTCCATCTCCTGCACCAACTGTGGTCGGGAGGACACACCGCGGCTAGGTGCTGGGGATGGCCTCCTAGGGGAGAAGACGACAGGTCCCGCACTGGGGAGTCCTTCCAGGTGAGTAGGCGCCCCACTCACCCAGAGCTCTCTGTTGCACACTTCTGTATGCCTGTGCGTTTTCCACAGGTAGCACCTCATTCCCAGCATAAGGCGCTGGTAGATTCAGGCGCGGCTGGGAATTTTGTTGATAAGAAATTTTGTTTAGCCTTAGGGATTCCCCTTCTCCCTGTTGACGTTCCCCTTCCCCGTTCATGTCCTAGATAGCCATCCGTTGGGTGCGGGCTTGATCAGGAGGTCACGGCGCCACTTAGGATGTGTGCGCAGGGGGTCATCAGGAGATGATCCAGCTATTTCTGATCGACTCGCCTGCGTATCCGGTGGTGCTGGGCATGCCCTGGTTGAGTACCCATAACCCATCTATTTCGTGGCAGGAGAGGGCTCTGATGGAGTGGTCTGCCCAGTGTGTGGGTCGATGTTTAGGCGTTTCCGTAGGGGCTACCTCGGTGGAGAGTCCAAACCAGGTGCCCGCATTGCACGTTCCCCCTGAGTATGGGGATTTGGCTATTGTGTTCAGTAAGTCGAGGGCGACGCAGTTACCTCCCCATAGGCAGGGAGATTGTGCGATAGACCTCCAGGCAGGAGTTGCGCTCCCACGGAGCCATGTGTATCCTCTTTCTCAGGAGGAGAAGAGAGCTATGGAGACTTACATAGACGAATCTCTGAGACAAGGATACATACAGTCCTCCACTTCCCCTGCGTCCTCAAGTTTCTTTTTTGTGAAGAAAAAGGATGGGGGGTTACGCCCGTGCATTGACTACCGTGGTCTCAATCAGATCACGGTGAAGTACAGTTATCCACTCCCGCTGATTGCGACCATGACGGGGCGCGTTTCTTCACTAAATTAGATCTCAGGAGCGCGTACAACTTGGTGCGCATTAAGGGGGGCGATGAATGGAAGACAGCCTTTAGTACCACCTCGGGCCATTACGAGTATCTTGTCATGCCATACGGGTTGATGAACGCTCCTTCAGTTTTCCAATCATTCGTGGATGAGATCTTCAGGGACATGCAGGGGCAGGGGGTGGTCGTGTACATAGATGACATTCTCGTGTACTCGCCTACCCGGAGTCGAGCATGTGGCCCTGGTGCGCCGAGTGTTGCGGAGGCTGTTGGAGCACGACCTGTATGTCAAGGCAGAGAAGTGTCTGTTCTTCCAGGAGTCGGTCTCCTTTTTGGGTTATCAGTTGTCTGCGTCAGGGGTGAAGATGGAGGTAGACCGGGTGTCAGCCGTGCGTAATTGGCAAACGCCAACCATTGTGAAGGAGGTGCAGCAGTTTTTGGGGTTTGCGAATTACTACCGGAGGTTTATCCGGGGTTTTGGACAGGTGGCAGCTCCCATAACGTCTCTTTTGAAGGGGGGTCCGGTGCGTCTGCAGTGGTCAGCCGAGGCGGACAGGGCGTTTGGGAGGCTGAAGGACCTGTTTACCTCGGCCCCGGTGCTGGCGCATCCGGATCCCTCTTTGCCATTTCAGGTAGAGGTGGACGCGTCAGAGGCCGGTGTAGGAGCCGTGCTTTCGCAACGGTCCGGCGCGCCACCTAAACTCCGCCCCCTGTGCTTTTTATTCCAAGAAGCTCAGTCCGGCGGAGCGAAACTATGACGTAGGGGACAGGGAGCTGTTAGCCGTGGTACAGGCCCTAAAGGTGTGGAGGCACTGGCTTGAGGGGGCTCAACACCCTTTCCTCATTTTGACGGACCACCGTAACCTGGAGTACATCCGGGCAGCGAGGAGGCTGAACCCTCGCCAGGCGAGGTGGAATATGTTTTTGACCCGGTTCACGTTTAAGAGTAAGGCAGACGCACTGTCTCGGCGGTATGACACGGAGGAGAGGTCCGTGGAGCCCACTCCCATACTGCCGGAGTCTTGTCTGGTGGCACCGGTAGTGTGGGAGGTCGATGCTGAACTCGAGCGGGCGTTACGCACCGACCCTAGTCCACCTCAATGCCCGGAGGGTCGGAAGTACATTCCGCTCGAGGTTCGGGATCGATTGATCTATTGGGCTCACACGTCACCCTCCTCTGGACACCCTGGTATCGGCCGGACAGTGCACTGTCTTAGTGCCAAGTACTGGTGGCCCACGTTGGCGAGGGATGTGAGGGTTTATGTTTCCTCCTGCTCGGTGTGCGCCCAGTGTAAGGCGCCTAGACATCTGCCTAGGGGCAAGTTACTACCCCTGCCCGTTCCACAACGACCATGGTCTCATCTCTCGGTGGATTTCCTCACTGACCTTCCTCCTTCACAGGGGAATACCACTATACTGGTCGTTGTGGACCGGTTTTCTAAGGCCTGTCGTTTGCTCCCTATGCCGGGCCTTCCTACTGCCCTGCAAACCGCCGAAGCACTATTCACCCATGTGTTCCGGCACTACGGGGTACCCGAGGATATTGTGTCTGATCGAGGTCCCCAATTTACCTCCAGAGTCTGGAGAGCTTTTATGGAGCGGTTGGGGGTCTCGGTGAGCCTCACCTCGGGTTACCACCCGGAGAGTAATGGGCAGGTGGAAAGTGTGAACCAGGATGTGGGTAGGTTTCTTAGAACATACTGCCAGGACCGGCCGGAGGAGTGGGCCAGGTACGTTCCCTGGGCCGAAATGGCCCAGAATTCCCTACGCCATTCCTCCACTAACCTAACCCCTTTCCAATGTGTGTTGGGTTACCAGCCGGTTCTGGCACCTTGGCAGCAGAGCCAGATCGAGGCTCCTGCGGTGGATGAGTGGGTGCGGCGCTCAGAGGAGACATGGAACGCTGCACACGTCCACCTGCAGCGGGCCCTCCGTCGTCATAAGGCGAGCGCCGATCTCCACCGCAGTGAGGGACCGGTGTACGCACCTGGTGATCGAGTCTGGCTCTCTACCAGAAACCTGCCCCTCCGCCTGCCCTGTCGGAAACTGGGTCGGCGGTTTGTAGGGCCATTTAAAGTCCTGAGAAGGTTGAACGAGGTGTGTTACAAATTACAACTACCTGTTGAGTATAAAAGTATTAACCCCTCGCTCCATGTGTCTCTTCTCAGGCCGGTGGTAGCTGGCCCACTCCAAGAAAGTGAGTTCAGGGAGACTCCCCCGCCCCCATTGGACATCGAGGGGGCACCGGCGTACTCCGTGCGGTCCATCTTGGATTCGAGACGTCGGATGGGGGGTCTCCAATATCTAGTGGAGTGGGAGGGGTACGGCCCGGAGGAACGGTGCTGGGTGCCGAGGAGAGACATTTTGGACCCGTCTCTCCTGACGGAATTCCATCGTGGGCACCCGACGCACCCTGCTCCGCGTCCTCCTGGTCGTCCCCGAGGCCGGAGTCGGCGCACGTCTGGAGCCGCGCGTCAAGTGGGGGGTACTGTCACGGTTTCGGCCGAGGCTGCCTCTCTTCCTTGCTCGGGCAGGCTTCGGCGTTCGTCATCTCCGGAATACTAGCTGCCACCGTTGCATGTTTCTATGTTCGTTTGCTTTTGTCTGATTGTTGTTACACCTGTTATCGTTTAGTGTAATTAGTGTCCTATAAGTTCTCGTTGTGTTTGTCTAGTGTTGTGTGTTATTGTTTTACTGTCGTGCCGGTAGGCTGTTATTCTACTGTTTGCTCGGTTGAGCTATTTCTCCATATTGTTTGGAGTGTTTTGTCGCACCTGTTAGTGCGCCCGTTATTTTCGCCTACGTGCGGAGTTTTCGCCTCAGGGCATTTATTCGTGATTGTTTTTGTGTGCATCTACTAAAGTCTGTTGGACTAACGTTCTGCGTCCTGCGCCTGATTCCACCACCACACCCACCTACATCTACCTTGACACTGTGATTGATGGCTGTAATGTGTTGTCATGGTGATATTCCTCTACCAATTAGTACTGATCTATTGTTGCTCTGTGTTCTTTTAATGATCAAGGTGGGCGGGAAATGATGGGCCCTAATATAATTTGTCTCCCTAATCATGTTTTTATCCCTAGCTAGCTCTGTGGTTGGTCCCAGGGGACGGGTGTTTAAAACCTGCTCTGCTCTCTGTCCTCCTCGCCCCTCGCCCCTGGCCCCTGGCCCCTCACCCCTCACAGCAGCCCCCTGAGAGCCCCACTCAAAGGAGAGCCATGGTTAACATGCAAAGTAATGTAATGTTAACCCTGTGCAACTTCAGGGGCAGAGTGACAGGAATGAATCCTCATTAAAACATGTAATAGCACAGGGTCCACACTACTTAATAGGCCTATTTGTAAGGTTGTTAAAGTGCTATGAATCCCTTCTCTAATCATTCCTATGGAGATAAACTATTCCACGAGGAGCTTGTTCTGAGGGCTCAGTGTTGTGATATCGAACCACTCCATTCACTTCTAATTGTTTCATCGTAAGTCTTAATTGGCTTGTATTGGAGCCAGGGAATCCAATTACAGACTGAGATATACCATTACAGACTGATATATACAGTGAGGGAAAAAAATATTTGATCCCCTGCTGATTTTGTACGTTTGCCCACTGACAAAGACATGATCCGTCTATAATTTTAATGGCAGGTTTATTTGAACAGTGAGAGACAGAATAACAACAAAAAAATCTAGAAAAACTCATGTCAAAAATGTTATAAATTGATTTGCATTTTAATGAGGGAAATAAGTATTTGACCCCTCTGCAAAACATGACTTAGTACTTGGTGGCAAAACCCTTGTTGGCAATCACAGAGGTCAGACGTTTCTAGTAGTTGGCCACCAGGTTTGCACACATCTCAGGAGGGATTTTGTTCCACTCCTCTTTGCAGATCTTCTCCAAGTCATTAAGGTTTCGAGGCTGACGTTTGGCAACTCGAACCTTCAGCTCCCTCCACAGATTTTCTATGGGATTAAGGTCTGGAGACTGGCTAGGCCACTCCAGGACCTTAATGTGCTTCTTCTTAAGCCACTCCTTTGTTGCCTTGGCCGTGTGTTTTGGGTCATTGTCATGCTGGAATACCCATCCACGACCCATTTTCAATGCCCTGGCTGAGGGAAGGAGGTTCTCACCCAAGATTTGACAGTACATGGCCCCGTCCATCATCCCTTTGATGCGGTGAAGTTGTCCTATCCCCTTAGCAGAAAAACACCCCCAAAGCATAATGTTTCCACCTCCATGTTTGACGGTGGGGATGGTGTTCTTGGGGTCATAGGCAGCATTCCTCCTCCTCCAAACACGGCGAGTTGAGTTGATGCCAAAGAGCTCCATTTTGCTCTCATCTGACCACAACACTTTCACCCAGTTCTCCTCTGAATCATTCAGATGTTATTTGGCAAACTTCAGACGGGCCTGTGTATGTGCTTTCTTGAGCAGGGGGACCTTGCGGGCGCTGCAGGATTTCAGTCCTTCACGGCGTAGTGTGTTACCGATTGTTTTCTTGGTGACTATGGTCCCAGCTGCCTTGAGATCATTGACAAGATCCTCCCGTGTAGTTCTGGGCTGATTCCTCACCATTCTCATGATCATTGCAACTCCACGAGGTGAGATGTTGCATGGAGCCCCAGGCCGAGGGAGATTGACAAGTCTTTTGTGTTTCTTCCATTTGCGAATAATCGCACCAACTGTTGTCAACTTTTTTACCAAGCTGCTTGGCGATGGTCTTGTAGCCCATTCCAGCCTTGTGTAGGTCTACAATCTTGTCCCTGACATCCTTAGAGAGCTCTTTGGTCTTGGCCATGGTGGAGAGTTTGGAATCTGATTGATTGATTGCTTCTGTGGACAGGTGTCTTTTATACAGGTAACAAACTGAGATTAGGAGCACTCCCTTTAAGAGTGTGCTCCTAATCTCAGCTCGTTACCTGTATAAAAGACACCTGGGAGCCAGAAATCTTTCTGATTGAGAGGGGGTCAAAATGTCCCTCATTAAAATGCAAATCAATTTATAACATTTTTGACATGCGTTTTTCTGGATTTTGTTGTTGTTATTCTGTCTCTCACTGTTCAAATTAACCTACCATTAAAATTATAGACTGATCATTTCTTTGTCAGTGGGCAAACGTACAAAATCAGCAGGGGATCAAATACTTTTTTCCCTCACTGTACCATTACAGACTGTGTTATAACATTTCAGACTGTGATATACCATTGCAGACTGAGGTATACCATTACAGACTGACATATACCATTACAGACTGTGATATACCATTGCAGACTGAGGTATACCATTACAGACTGACATATACCATTACAGACTGTGATATACCATTGCAGACTGAGGTATACCATTACAGACTGACATATACCATTTCAGACTGTGATATACCATTGCAGACTGTGATATACCATTACAGACTGAGTTATAACATTTCAGACTGTGATATACCATTGCAGACTGAGGTATACCATTACAGACTGACATATACCATTTCAGACTGTGATATACCATTTCAGACTGTGATATACCATTACAGACTGAGTTATAACATTTCAGACTGTGATATACCATTGCAGACTGAGGTATACCATTACAGACTGACATATACCATTTCAGACTGTGATATACCATTACAGACTGTGATATACCATTACAGAGTTATACCATTACAGACTGTGATATACCATTGCAGACTGAGATGCAGTGTGGACTCTTTTTCTTTATACCTTTTCTACCATACAAATCAAATCAAATACATTTTTATTTGTCACATACACGTGTTTAGCAGATGTTATTGCGGGTGTAGCGAAATGCATGTGTTTCTAGCTCCGACAGTGCAGTAATATCTAACAAGTAATATCTAACAATTTCACAACATATACCCAATACACACAAATCTAGCAATGCAATGACAGAGTGGCATGTACTAAGATACAGTAGAATATTATACTGTAACATTATTACAGCATTATCATCAGTTTTATTTCTACCATACCGTAAAAATATATATTATCATCAGGTACCAACACTGAGGTTCTATTTATTTTAAACAGGGATTGTTTCCTTAGACATTCGTACATTACAGAATCGTGTACAACCACCTGTTATCTAAGCAAAATGGAACAGAAGTCCAGGATTCTGTTGTAACCAGTGGTCAATATACACCTTATACGTTTGTTTTGTATTTTCAGTCGTCAGACATTTTTATTGTATTGGACAGAACTGTCTGTATATAAATAAAAGCACAGGAGTGTGAAGGTCATGAAAGATGGATCAAAACCTGGAATAATGGTTGTGTGGACTGATGGATGGAGGGCTGGATGGGTGGAAGGATGGAGAGATAAATGGAGGACTGGAGAAAGATAGACATGGGTGATGGATGGGTGGAGGGAGGGAGACTTACATACTGGAGTGTTCCACACACAAAGCACTCTGTCACGTCAAAAACTATTCACATCATAACAAAATCATTTATACATGTACAGTACCAGTCAAAGGTTTGGACACACCTACTCATTCCAGGGTTTTTCTTCTTTTAAACTATTTTCTACATTGTAGAATAATAGTGAAGACATCAAAACTATGAAATAACACATATGGAATCATGTAGTAACCAAAAAAGTGTTAAACAAATCAAAATATATTTTATATTTGAGATTCTTCCAAGCACCTTTTGCCTTGATGACAGCTTTGCACACTCTTGGCATTATCTCAACCAGCTTCATGAGGTAGTCCCCTTGAATGCGTTTCAATTAACCGGTGTGCCTTATTAAAAGTTAAATTGTGGAATTTATTTCCTTCTTATTGCGTTTGAGCCAATCAGTTGTGTTGTGTCAAGGTAGGGGTGGTATAAAGAAGATAGCCCTATTTGGTAAAATACCAAATCCATATTATGGCAAGAACAGCTCAAAAAAGCAAAGAGAAACGACAGTCCATCATTACTTTAAGACATGAAGGTCAGCCAATCCGGAACATTTCAAGAACTTTGAAAGTTTCTTCAAGTGCAGTCGCAAAAACCATCAAGCGCTATGATAAAACTGGCTCTCATGAGGACCGCCACAGGAAAGGAAGACACAGAGTTACCTCTGCTGCAGAGGATAAGTTCATTAGAGTTAACTGCACCTCAGATTGCAGCCCAAATAAATGCTTCACAGAGTTCAAGTCACAGACACATCTCAACATCAACTGTTCAGAGGGGACTGTGTGAATCAGGCCTTCATGGTCAAATTGCTGCAAGTAAACCACTACTAAAGGACACCAATAAGAAGAAGAGACCTGCTTGGGCCAAGTAACACGAGCAATGGACATTAGAATGTTGGAAATTTGTTTGGTCTGATGAGTCCAAATTTGAGATTTTTGGTTCCAACCCCATGTCTTTGTGAGACGCAGAGTAGGTGAAAGGATTATCTCTGCATGTGTGGTTCCCACCGTGAAGCATGGAGGAGGAGTTGTGATGGTGTGGGGGTGCTTTGCTGGTGTCAGTGATTTATTTAGAATTCAAGGCACACTTAACCAGCATGCCTACCACAGCATTCTGCAGCGATACGCCGTCCCATCTGGTTTGGGCTTAGTAGGACTATCATTTGTTTTTCAACAGCACAATGACCCAAAACACACCTCCAGGCTGTGTAATGGCCGCAGAGTGAAGGAAAAGCAGCCAACAAGTGCTCAGCATATGTGGGAATTACTTCAAGACTGTTGAAAAAGCATTCCAGGTGAAGCTGGTTGAGAGAATGCCAAGAGTGTGCAAAGCTGTTATCAAGGCAAAGGGTGGCTACAAAGTGTTACTTTGTTTAACACTTTTTTGGTTACTACATGATTCCATATGTGTTATTTCATAGTTTTGATGTCTTCACTATTATTCTACAATGTAGAAAATAGTACAAAATAAAGGAAAAACCCTTGAATGAGTAGGTGTGTCCAAACTTTTGACTGGTACTGTATATATATATTCTTTGTCTTTTAGAAAAGCCCACTTATGTTAAAACATACTGGGCTCCCGAGTGGTGCTGCGGTCTAAGGCACTGCATCTCAGTGCTTGAGGTGTCACTACAGACCCCCTGGTTCGATTCCAGGCTGTATCACAACCAGCCGTGATTGGGAGTCCCATAGGGCGGCGCACAATTGGCCCAGCGTCGTCCGGGTTTGGCCGGTGTAGGCCGTCATTGTAAATAAGAATTTGTTCTTAACCGACTTACCTAGTTAAATAAAGGTAAAATAAAAATAAAATAATAAATACAGAAGACTATGATGGGGTTCGATTAAGGGGTTGCACTGGGCTATGGCCTGTGACTTGAACAAGCAAAAGCAGTGAGGGAGGAGAGCCCTTCTCAAATCGAACAGTAATGCCGCGTTCACGTGCTAGTCGGAACTAAGAAACTATGACATTTCCGACTTGTGCCCCATTCAATCAGTTAGCAATACCAAAAACCATTTAGCCCAATCAATGTAAGCTAAATATGATGTGGCTGTCCATGGTTCTGATTTCTGTGTGTGTGTGTGTACATGTGTTCGTGCAAGTAGAAAAAACATGTTGACTCACCCTACTTTTAGAGAAACGCCAACGCCATCCTCCTCTCTTTCAGTTGACGAAACGGTCTATCACTCTGTCATACAGAACACGCTTTTTGCTTGCTAAAATGCTTGCTTGCTAGCCTAACTTCCTTTCATGGACAACGATGAGCCAGCTAGTTAACATTAGCCTACTACATCTAGCTACATATTGAACTTCCATCCTCTCAGGCCAGGGGCACAATGTATGAATTTATGGTTGGATCAGAATCGTCGTAATAATTGTTGGCCAGTACGGAGAATGAAGTAAAACCACAAGTCCAAATCCCTATCTCCATCCATGGCTAATTTAGGAAAGGGCCAATTTTAGTTATTTCTGTCAATTACGTTTTTCTTTTGATGTGATGTGATTGGGGTGAAGCCAAATCTAGACTGGCTTCCCTTAACACTTTTTTTGGTACGCCTGGACCATTCACAGTTGAGCTCACTCAGTTTAGCTGAACGCTGATTGGCTATTACTTTATACTTTTTTTAATCAAGGGAGGCCAAATGCTCGCTGTCTTCCCTTGCATTCAATGCTACGGGCAGCAACAATGTCATACTCTTCTTGACCAGACAGCATCAGATAGATGAGCTACACATAGAGAGACAGAGGGGCGCTGTTTCGCTCACTCGGATGCTTTCTCCGGAGAGATACATTCAGCCTCTTGTGAATTGAAGGAAAATTATGAAACACAGAGAGACGAAAGATACATTTTTAAAATATATATATATTTTTTTAAATATTTTTTTGGGAAGCCTGGCGTCCCTTGGCATCCATGAATACACGCCACTGTAAACACACAACATGTATTTTACATAACGTATATTTTCTAATTTTCAAACTAGTTTTCATTTGGAAGGCAGATAAAGCGTTTTTATCAAAAGCAATCACTTTTGCATGCGAAAACACAGAATCCTACTCATTACTCCACGCACTTAACCTACCTCACTTTTGTTTTGAGCCGACTTCACATTTGGCCAGAACGGGGAAGCCGGCTCAAGCCCAAAACAAATGCAATCACTTTTCACCCGGTGCAAACTATGCCCACTCGGGCGCCCTGGTCCAGCTTAGTGAATCCCCTCAATATCTCCAGTTTAGCCAGTAACAAAGCTAACGTTGGCTGCTGTAGTTGTTGCCAGCCAAATGACTGTGAAATTGCATTTACTTTCAATTTAGATGGGAATGCGCAGTACTGCTTTTGATGCCCTGCTGGAGAAAAGATACCATATAAATAGAATGAATAGAATGGGCGTCTCCATCAATCAATCAATTTTATTTTATATAGCCCTTCGTACATCAGCTAATATCTCGAAGTGCTGTACAGAAACCCAGCCTAAAACCCCAAACAGCTAGTAATGCAGGTGTAGAAGCACGGTGGCTAGGAAAAACTCCCTAGAAAGGCCAAAACCTAGGAAGAAACCTAGAGAGGAACCAGGCTATGAGGGGTGGCCAGTCCTCTTCTGGCTGTGCCGGGTGGAGATTATAACAGAACCATACCAAGATGTTCAAAAATGTTCATAAGTGACAAGCATGGTCAAATAATAATCAGGAATAAATCTCAGTTGGCTTTTCATAGCCGATCATTAAGAGTTGAAAACAGCAGGTCTGGGACAGGTAGGGGTTCCATAACCGCAGGCAGAACAGTTGAAACTGGAATAGCAGCAAGGCCAGGCGGACTGGGGACAGCAAGGAGTCACCACGGCCGGTAGTCCCGACGTATGGTCCTAGGGCTCAGGTCTCTCAGTTGGCTTTTCTAGCCGATCATTAAGAGTTGAAAACAGCAGGTCTGGGACAGGTAGGGGTTTCGTAACCGCAGGCAGAACAGTTGAAACTGGAATAGCAGCAAGGCCAGGCGGACTGGGGACAGCAAGGTGTCAGCATGCCCGGTAGTCCTGACGTATGGTCCTAGGGCTCAGGTTCTCAGAGAGAAGAGAGAACGAGAGAATTAGAGAGAGCATACTTAAATTCACACAGGACACTGGATAAGACAGGAGAAGTACTCCAGGTATAACCAACTAACCCCAGCCCCCGACACATAAACTACTGCAGCATAAATACTGGAGGCTGAGACAGGAGCGGTCCGGAGACACTGTGGCCCCATCCGAAGAAACCCCGGACAGGGCCAAACAGGAAGGATATAACCCCACCCACTCTGCCAAAGCACAGCCCCCGCACCACTAGAGGGATATCCTCAACCACCAACTTACAATCCTGAGACAAGGCCGAGTATAGCCCACAGAGGTCTCCACCACAGCACAAACCAAGGGGGGGCGCCAAACCCAGACAGGAAGATCACGTCAGTAACTCAACCCACTCAAGTGACGCACCCCTCCTAGGGACGGCATGAAAGAGCACCAGCAAGCCAGTGACTCAGCCCCTGTAACAGGGTTAGAGGCAGAGAACCCCAGTGGAGAGAGGGGAACCGGCCCGGCAGAGACAGCAAGGGCTGTTCGTTGCTCCAGAGCCTTTCCGTTCACCTTCACACTCCTGGGCCAGACTACACTCAATCATATGACCTACTGAAGAGATAAGTCTTCAGTAAAGACTTAAAGGTTGAGACCCGAGTCTGCGTCTCTCACATGGGTAGGCAGACTGTTCCATAAAAATGGAGATCTATAGGAGAAAGCCCTGCCTCCCGCTGTTTGCTTAGAAATTCTAGGGACAATTAGGAGGCCTGCGTCTTGTGACCGTAGCGTACGTATTGGTATGTACGGCAGGACCAACTCGGAAAGATAGGTAGGAGCAAGCCCATGTAACGCTTTATAGGTTAACAGTAAAACCTTGAAATCAGCCCTTGCCTTAACAGGAAGCCAGTGTAGGGAAGCTAGCACTGGAGTAATATGATCAAATTTCAGGATAGTCAGGATTCTAGCAGCCGTATTTAGCACTAACTGAAGTTTATTTAGTGCTTTATCCGGGTAGCCGGAAAGTAGAGCATTGCAGTAGTCTAACCTAGAAGTAACAAATGCATGGATTAATTTTTCTGCATCATTTTTGGACAGAAGATTTCTGATTTTTGCAATGTTACGTAGATGGAAAAAAGCTGTCCTTGAAACAGTCTTGATATGTTCGTCAAAAGAGAGATCAGGGTCAAGAGTAACGCCGAGGTCCTTCACAGTTTTATTTGAGACGACTTTACAACCATCAAGATGAATTGTCAGATTTAACAGAAGATCTCTTTGTTTCTTGGGACCTAGAACAAGCATCTCTGTTTTGTCCGAGTTTAAAAGTAGAAAGTTTTCAGCCATCCACTTCCTTATGTCTGAAACACAGGCTTCTAGCGAGGGCAATTTTGGGGCTTCACCATGTTTCATTGAAATGTACAGCTGTGTGTCATCCGCATAGCAGTGAAAGTTAACATTATGTTTTCGAATAACATCCCCAAGAGGTAAAATATATAGTGAAAACAATAGTGGTCCTAAAACGGAACCTTGAGGAACACCGAAATGTACAGTTGATTTGTCGGAGGACAGACCATTCACAGAGACAAACTGATATCTTTCCGACAGGTAAGATCTAAACCAGGCCAGAACTTGTCCGTGTAGACCAATTTGGGTTTCCAGTCTCTCCAAAAAGAATGTGGTGATCGATGGTGTCAAAGGCAGCACTAAGGTCTAGTAGCACGAGGACAGATGCAGAGCCTCGGTCTGACGCCATTAAAAGGTCATTTACCACCTTCACAAGTGCAGTCTCAGTGCTATGATGGGGTCTAAAACCAGACTGAAGCATTTCGTATACATTGTTTGTCTTCAGAAAGGCAGTGAGTTGCTGCGCAACAGCTTTTTCTAAAATTTTTGAGAGGAATGGAAGATTCGATATAGGCCGATAGTTTTTTATATTTTCCGGGTCAAGGTTTGGCTTTTTCAAGAGAGGCTTTATCACTGCCACTTTTAGTGAGTTTGGTACACATCCGGTGGATAGAGAGCTGTTTATTATGTTCAACATAGGAGGGCCAAGCACAGGAAGCAGCTCCTTCAGCAGTTTAGTAGGAATAGGATCCAGTATGCAGCTTGAAGGTTTAGAGGCCATGATTATTTTCATCATTGTGTCAAGAGATATAGTACTAAAACACTTAAGTGTCTCTCCCGATCCCAGGCCCTCGCAGATCTGTGCAGATCCAGGACAGCTAAGCCCTGGAGGAATACGCAGATTCAAAGAGGAGTCCGTAATTTGCTTTCTAATGGTCATGATCTTTTCCTCAAAGAAGTTCATGAATTTATTACTGCTGAAGTGAAAGCCATCCTCTCTTGGGGAATGCTGCTTTTAGTTAGCTTTGCAACAGTATCAAAAAGAAATTTTGGATTGTTCTTATTTTCCTCGATTAAGTTGGAAAAGTAGGATGATCGAGCAGCAGTGAGGGCTCTTCGGTACTGCACGGTACTGTCTTTCCAAGCTAGTCGGAAGACTTCCAGTTTGGTGTGGCGCCATTTCCGTTCCAATTTCCTGGAAGCTTGCTTCAAAGCTCGGGTATTTTCTGTATACCAGGGAGCTAGTTTCTTATGACAAATGTTTTTCGTTTTTAGGGGTGCAACTGCATCTAGGGTATTGCGCAAGGTTAAATTGAGTTCCTCAGTTAAGTGGTTAACTGATTTTTGTCCTCTGACGTCCTTGGGTAGGCAGAAGGAGTCTGGAAGGGCATCAAGGAATTTTTGTGTTGTCTGAGAATTTATAGCACGACTTTTGATGCTCCTTGGTTGGGGTCTGAGCAGATTATTTGTTGCGATTGCAAACGTAATAAAATGGTGGTCCGATAGTCCAGGATTTTGTGGAAAAACATTAAGATCTACAACATTTATTCCATGGGACAAAACTAGGTCCAGAGTATGACTGTGGCAGTGAGTAGGTCCAGAGACATGTTGGACAAAACCCACTGAGTCGATGATGGCTCCGAAAGACTTTTGGAGTGGGTCTGTGGACTTCTCCATGTGAATATTAAAATCACCAAAAATTAGAATATGATCTGCTATGACTACAAGGTCTGATAGGAATTCAGGAAACTCAGAGAGGAACGCTGTATATGGCCCAGGAGGCCTGTAAACAGTAGCTATAAAAAGTGATTGAGTAGGCTGCATAGATTTCATGACTAGAAGCTCAAAAGACGAAAACGCCATTTTTTTTTTGTAAATTGAAATTTGCTATCGTAAATGTTAGCAACACCTCCGCCTTTGCGGGATGCACGGGGAATATGGTCACTAGTGTAACCAGGAGGTGAGGCCTCATTTAACACAGCAAATTCATCAGGCTTAAGCCATGTTTCAGTCAGGCCAATCACATCAAGATTATGATCAGTGATTAGTTCATTGACTATGACTGCCTTTGAAGTGAGGGATCTAACATTAAGTAACCCTATTTTGAGATGTGAGGTATCACGATCTCTTTCAATAATGGCAGGAATGGAGGAGGTCTTTATCCTAATAAGATTGCTAAGGCGAACACCGCCATGTTTAGTTTTGCCCAACCTAGGTCGAGGCACAGACACAGTCTCAATGGGTATGGCTGAGCTGACTACACTGACTGTGCTATCGGCAGACTCCACTAAGCTGGCAGGTTGGCTAACAGCCTGCTGCCTGGCCTGCACCCTATTTCACTGTGGGGCTAGAGGAGTTAGAGCCCTATCTATGTTGGTAGATAAGATGAGAGCACCCCCTCCAGCTAGGATGGAGTCCGTCACTCCTCAGCAGGTCAGGCTTGGTCCTGTTTGTGGGTGAGTCCCAGAAAGAGGGCCAATTATCTACAAATTCTATCTTTGGGAGGGGCAGAAAACAGTTTTCAACCAGCGATTGAGTGCTGAGACTCTGCTGTAGAGCTCGTCACTCCCCTAACTGGGAGGGGGGCCAGAGACAATTACTCGATGCCGACACATCTTTCTAGCTGATTTACACGCTGAAGCTATGTTGCACTTGGTGACCTCTGACTGTTTCATCCTAACATCGTTGGTGCCGACATGGATAACAATATCTCTATACTCTCTACACTCGCCAGTTTTAGCTTTAGCCAGCACCATCTTTAGATTAGCCTTAACGTCGGTAGCCCTGCCCCCTGGTAAACAGTGTATGATCGCTGGGTGATTCGATTTTAAGTCTAATACTGCGGGTAATGGAGTCGCCAATGACTAGGGTTTTCAATTTGTCAGAGCTAATGGTGGGAGCCTTCGGCGTCTCAGACCCCGTGAACGGGAGGAGTAGAGACAAGAGAAGACTCAGACTCAGACTCGACTCGCTACATAATGGGGAAAACCGGTTGAAAGTTTCTGTCGGCTGAATGAGCGACACCGGTTGAGCATTCCAACAGTATTTCCCTCCAGAAGCCATGAGAAAGTTGTCCGGCTGCGGGGACTGTGCGGGGGATTTATACTAACGTTACTATCTGTACTTACTGGTGGCACAGACGCTGTTTCTTCCTTTCCTACACTGAAATTACCCTTGCCTAACGATTGCGTCTGAAGCTGGGCTTGTAGCACAGCTATTCTCGCCGTAAGGCGATCGTTCTCCTGTATATTATGAGTACAGCGACTGCAATTAGAAGACATCATGTTAATGTTACTACTTAGCTTCGGCTGTTGAAGATGTTGACGAACCATGTCCAGATAAAGCGTCCGGAGTGAAAAAGTTGAATGAGGGAAAAAAGTTGCGATGGAAAAACTAAAAATATAAACGGTAATTAAAAACAAAACAAAACAAAAAAAACATAAAGTTGTCAGCTAGCAAAATAAAGTAAAGTTGGCAGCAAAAACGCACAGCAACAAAACGCACAGCAACACGTCTGATGGATATACTGAGATCAATGACAGGGGTATCAGTCTACTCAGTGACTGTCCATTCAAGTCAATGATGACACAATCGGTGGACTGGCAGCCATTTTGAGTGCACCCATGAGTTTACATGTCAGATTGCCAGGGTTAGAACTTCCAAGCCCATTCTATTCATTCTATTTCTGTGAACGATACATCCTCTGTTTTATCTGCATGTCAAGGAGACTGATTACAACTGGTAGAAATCCAGGTTCCCAGACCACATTCAATCAGTTGTGTACCTCGGAAATGTGAGGCAATTCTTCCCAACCTTTTGTAGTTACAGTAGCGGCATTTTACAATCATCAATTCCTAGAAAGTCTATCTTTCTGTTTGTGTGTCTGTATATGTGTATTTTCCCCTCCCGTTTGTGGTCACAATGTTGCAACCTGCTCATGAAACTGTAATTTTATCGAAAACATCTTGTGGGTTCCTCTAGGTTTGAGACATAATGTAGTTGTATGCCAGATAAACCCACATCACCTGGGCCAGATATCCTGCTGCATAGGGTTTCACTCCCCTGCCTTATGTCCGTGACAATCTTGTTGCTCGTATAAAGCCAAGTTGTGTTCCTGAGATGGGCTCCCTGGGGGGTGGGGAGGTAGAGAGCCTAGCTATGAATACACACTGCCACATATAAAACAGAGCCATTACTCATTTTAAATTGGGTCTTAGTGTATATAATGAGATGAAGTGGATGGCTCATGTTCTCAAGACTCAGAGAATCAGTTTCCCGTTCTTGTATAGGATAATTAAATGCAATATTCCAAAATTAAATGTTAAGAAGTGCAGTAGAGAGTTTGACAAATCTCTCTTTCTCTCTCTCTACTTCTCAGACCCCTCATATAATGTTTTACAGCTGGACTGCATGGTCGAACAACATGCACAGTGGCAAAGATAAGCACAATCTCTGAGTCGCAGAAAGAGCCTAACCACACGAGGAATTAAGATCTGGTCCTCCCCATCAGCCCATGCATTCCTCCCTAGCTCATAGAGAGATGTGTGAGAGCCCGCTATGAGCCCAAGCACCACCCACTGGGCACTCACAGGTTGAATCAATGTTGTTTCAACGTAATTTGTCAACATACCGTACCTGAGCTCCCTTACAGAGGGCATCTACCCCAACCCCAGTGTTCCCCGCCACCCCAACTCCCATGTGCCCTCTGAAAGGGGGGTTCTCCACCTCGACCCAAGGTTTGCTCTTAACTGGCAAAATGAAGGAAGCTAACTGAAGGAATAAAATAAAAAATAAAAACTGAATGCTATGATGCAAATAGGATAGTACTTACACTATATGTACAAAAGTATGTGGACACCCATTCAAATGAGTTGATTAGGTTATTTCAGCCAAACCCGTAGCTGACAGGTGTATAAAATCGAGCACACAGCCATGCAATCTCCAGAGACAAGCATTGGCAGTAGAATGGCCTTACTGAAGAACTCAGTGACTTTCAACGTGGCACCGTCATAGGATGCCACCTTTCCAACAAGTCAGTTTCGTAAAATTTCTGCCCTTCTAGAGTTGCTCCGGTCAACTGTAAGTGCTGTTATTGTGAAGTGGAAACGTCTAGGAGCAACAACGGCTCAGCCGCGAAGTGGTAGGCCACACACGCTCACAGAACGGGACCACCGGGTTCTGAAGCGCGTAGCGTGTAAAAATCGTCTGTCCTCGGTTTCAACACTCACTACCGAGTTTCAAACTGCCTCGTGAAGCAACATCAGCACAAGAACTGTTTGTCGGGAGCTTCATGAAATGGGTTTCCATGGCCGAGCAGCCGCACACAAGCCTAAGATCACCATGCGCAATGCCAAGTGCCAGCTGGAGTGGTGTGAAGTTCGCTGCCATTTGTCCACTGGAGCAGTGGAAACACATCTGGAGTGATGAATCACGCATCACCATCTGGCAGTCCGGCGGACAAATCTGGGTTTGGTGGATTCCAGGAGAATGCTACCTGCCCCAATGCATAGTGCCAACTGTAAAGTTTGGTGGAATAGGAATAATTGTCTATGGCTGTTTTTCATGGTTCGGGCTAGGCCCTTCAGTTCCAGTGAAGGGAAATCTTAACGCTACAGCATACAATGACATTCTAGACAATTCTGTGCTTCCAACTTTGTGGCAACAGTTTGGGGAAGACCCTTTCCTTTTTCAGCATGACAATGCCCCCGTGCACAAAGCGAGGTCCATACAGAAATGGTTTGTCGAGATCGGTGTGGAAAAACTTGACTGGCCTGCTGCACAGAGCCCTGACCTCAACCCCATCGAACACCTTTGGGATTAATCGAAACGCCGACTGCGAGCCTGGCCTAATCGCCAACATCAGTGCCCGACCTCACTAATGCTCTCGTGGCCGAACGGAAGCAAGTCCCCACAGCAATGTTCCAACATCTATTGGAAATCCTTCTCAGAAGAGTGGAGGCTGTTGTAGCAGCAAAGGGGAGACCAATTCCATATTAATGCTCATTATTTTGAAATGAGCTGTTTACTTTTGGTCATGTAGTGTAATTACAGGACATGCAACTGTTTCCATTTAATTTTTTTATGTTTTTGTGCTTCTGTGTTTTTTGTGCATTTCTGTCCCCTGAAAGCTGCACCCATGGGCCAGTTTAGAGTGCCCTTAAAATCTGGAGACGGTTACCCACACATACGCAGGCTTATCGAGAGACCATAGAGGTTCTCATACCTAATCTGTCTTATCCCAGACATGGACCCATTCTCTATGGGTCTCAATCTACATTCCCCTTATACAGTAAAGCTCCTGCCATTAGGCTGCCACCACCATGCTTCACTGTGGGGATGGTGTTCTCGGGGTGATGAGAGGTGTTGGGTTTGCGCCAGACATAGCGTTTTCCTTGATTGCCAAAAAGCTCAATTTTAGTCTCATCTGACCAGAGTACCTTCTTCCATATGTTTGGGGAGTCTCCCACATGCCTTTTGGCGAACACCAAACGTGTTTGCTTATTTTTTTCTTTAACAATGGCTTCTTTCTGGCCACTCTTCCGTAAAGCCCAGCTCTGTGGAGTGTATAGCTTAAAGTGGTCCTATGGACAGATACTCCAATCTCTGCTGTGGAGCTTTCAGCTCCTTCAGGGTTATCTTTGGTCTCTTTGTTGCCTCTCTGATTAATGCCCTCCTTGCCTGGTCCGTAAGTTTTGGTGGGCGGCCCTCTCTTGGCAGGTTTGTTGTGGTGCCATATTCTTTCTATTTTTTAATAATGGATTTAATGGTGCTCCGTGGGATGTTCAAATTTTCGGATATTTTTTTTATAACCCAACCCTGATCTGTACTTCTCCACAACTTTGTCCCTGACCTGTTTGGAGAGCTCCTTGGTCTTCATGGTGCCGCTTGCTTGGTGGTGCCCCTTGCTTAGTGGTGTTGCAGACTCTGGGGCCTTTCAGAACATGTGTATATATACTGAGATCATGTGACAGATCATGTGACACTTAGATTGCACACAGGTGGACTTTATTTAACTAATTATGTGACTTCTGATGGTAATTGGTTGCACCAGATCTTATTTAGGGGCTTCATAGCAAAGGTAGTGAATACATATGCACGTACCACTTTTCCGTTCTTTATTTTTTAGAATTATTTGAAACAAGTTATTATTTTAATTTCACTTCAACAATTTGGACTATTTTGTGCATACCCATTACATGAAATCTAAAAAAATATATATTTAAATTACAGGTTGTAATGCAACAAAATTGGAAAAACGCCAAGGGGGATGAATACTTTTGCAAGGCACTGTATGTAGCCCTATTTCAATCAAAACTAAATTAAACTAAATTATTTGATGGAGAAAAAAAATTTCCTCTGGAGAAGAGATTGTAAAAGGAGAATATCCTTCATAGATTTCTCTGATGTTTATCATAATGACGCCACCCATCGACACAGACTGCTACAGGACCTTTGCTAACAATGACAGACGACTACTGGGGGTTGTTGTGGCATTGGAAGCGTTATTTAACAACCTCAGAAGGGAATGTTGTGATTTCTTCCCAACATGGGAGGTACATGGATGGAAGGAAGTGGCTTTTGTCCTCTTGTTGTCATAGATTATGTCAGGTCTATGTTTATGGTAACTGCTGTTTACAGTAAAGTATTCAGTACTACCAACATTACAGATGTAGGATCTTAATTTGTTCTCACTGTTGCAGAAGAACTTTCCTGCAATGCAGGACATCAAATCATACACTACCAGTCAAAAGTTTGGACACACCTACTCATTAAAGGGTTTTTCTTTATTTTTACAATTTTTTACATTGTAGAATAATAGTGAAGACATCAAAACAATGAAATAACACATATGGAATCATGTAGTAACCAAAAAAGTGTTAAACAAATCAAAATATATTTTAGATTTGAGAATCTTCAAATAGCCACCCTTTGACTTGATCACAGCTTTGCACACTCTTGGCATTCTCTCCACCAGCTTCATGAGGTACTCACCTGAAATGTATTTTAATTAACAGGTGTGCCTTCTTAAAAGTTAATTGGTGGAATTTATTTCCTTCTTAATGTTTTTGAGCAAATCAGTTGTGTTGTGACAAGGTAAGGGGTGTATACAGAAGATAGCCCTATTTGGTAAAAGACCAAGTCCATATTATGGCAAGAACGGTCCATCATTACTTTAAGACATTAAGGTCAGTCAATACGGAATATTTCAAGAACTTTGAAAGTTTCTTCAAGTGCAGTCGCAAAAACCATCAGGAGCTATGATGGAATTAGCTCTCATGAGGACTGCCACAAGAATGGAAGACCCAGATTTACCTCTACTGCAGAGAATAAGTTCATTAGAGTTACCAGCCTCAGAAATTGCAGCCCAAGTAAATGCTTCACAGAGTTCAAGTCACAGACACATCTCAACATCAACTGTTCAGAGGGGACTGTGTGAATCAGGCCTTCATGGTCAAATTGCTGCAAAGAAACCACTACTAAAGGACACCAATAGTAAAAAGAGACCTGCTTGGGCCAAGAAACACGAGCAATGGACATTAGACCGGAGGAAATTTGTCCTTTGGTCTAGAGTCCAAATTTGAGATTTTTGGTTCCAACCGCCTTGTCTTTGTGAGACGCGGTGTGGGTGAACGGATGATCTCCGCGTGTGTAGTTCCCACTGTAAAGCATGGAGGAAGAGGTGTTATGGTGTGGGGGTGCATTGCTGGTGACACTGTCTGTGATTTATTTAGAATTCAAGGCACACTTGAATAAGTAGGTGTGTCCAAACTTTTGACTGGTACTGTACATTTAAAACTTGTAGTGTATTTGAGGTTTATAAAGGCTTCTGAAGTTTGTAATTTCCACTTTTAAATTTCAGACTTGATTTTCCCTTAAGAAAAATGTATTAACCCATACAAAAATGCCAGTTAATTATAATCCACATAATAATTCACATTTCTTGTTGCTGCAGGATTATTTTCCTGTTGTAGCAAACTGGCTCAAATTAAAGGTCCTACATTTGTAGCCTACGTATATTTTGAGTCAGTGCCTGTGTTTGTGTGTGTGCCTGTGTGAATGTGTTTGCATGCGCATGCCTACGTGTGTGTGAAAGAGAGAGACACCTTGTAAAATATTCAGCTCTGATGTTTTCGGATTATTGTTTGCTGTCACAACTCTTCTTTGTTTGTGGATGAAAGACTGGGGATGGGGGTGGCACCAGAGATGTGTTGGGTTCTGTTGAGCTGACCTTTTTAATTGTATTTATTTATGATTACATGGAGACATTGCTGGCTTGATGAAACTGAGAAAAGTCACACTAACGTAGACGCTGGGAGTCAGGAAGCAAGTGCAGTTAGTGAGTTTAATGACGAAGAACATGGAACGATACAAAACAAGAGAAGTGTCTAACATGGAAACGTAAGCAATATTGCCTGGTGGGTGACAACGGAGTGCTAGATAAAGGGGAAGTAATCAGGGAGGTGATGAAGTATAGGTGTGCCTAATGATGAATTATCAGGAGGGGGTTAATAGACCGGCGATGTCAAATCACTGTCCCCCCCCCCGACATGCGGCTCCAGCCGCAGGATGACGCCAGCCAGGAGGACGGCCCCGAGGATGAGGAGCGGACGGCGAAGGTGGAAATCTCGGATGGTGTTGGGATCTAAAATGTCATCCACCGGAACCCAACACTGTTCCTCTGGACCGTACCCCTCCCAGTCCACCAGATACTGGTGCCGACCCCCACGATGTCTGGAGTCCAGGAGGGACCTGTCGGCATAGGCGGGACTACCCTTGATGTCCAGGTGAGGCGGAGAGGTGTCGTCGGGGATGGCATCAGCCAGGGGACCAGGAATCACCGGCCTGAGGAGGGAAATGTGAAAAGAGGGAGAGATCCGGTAGTTATTGGGAAGCTGTAGTCGGTAAGTTACCTCATTGACCCTCCGAGGGACTGAATGGCCCAACAAACCGGGGGCTCAGCTTCCGGCAGGGCAGGTGGAGTGGAAGGTTCCTGGTGGAGAGCCAGACACGATCGCCAGGATGGAAAACGGGTGCCTCAGTGCGGTCCGCCTTCTCCTTCTGGCGCCGGATGGCGCGTTGGAGCCTCACGTGGGCAGCATCCGAAACTTCACCTGCGCGCCGGAACCACTCATCCACCGCAGGGGCTTTGGTCTGGCTCGGGGTCCACGGAGCCAGGGCCGGCTGGTATCCCAGGACGCACTGGAAGGGAGACAACCCGGTGGAGGAGTGACGAAGTGAGTTCTGGGCGTACTCTGCCCAGGGAAGAAACCGGACGCACTCCCTCTGCCGGTCCTGACAGAGACTCCTCAGGAACCTCCCCAGCTCCTGGTTGGTCCTCTCCACCTTCCCGTTGGACTGAGGTCGGTACCCGGATGTGAGGCTGACTGTGGCCCCCAGCTTCTCCATGAAGGCTCTCCATACACGCGACGTGAATTGGGGACCACGGTCGGAGACGATATCCTCCGGAAGGCCATAGTGCCGGAAGACCTGCTGAAACAGTGCCTCAGCGACCTGGAGAGTGGTAGGGATACCAGAGAGAGGGATAAAACGGCAGGATTTGGAGAATCTGTCCACAACAACCATAACAGTGGTGAAACCATCAGACAGGGGAAGATCAGTGAAAAAAAAAAAATCGACAGATGGGTCCAAGGCCGCTGAGGCACGGGGAGGGAAAGGAGTTTCCCTGTTGGAGCGTTCCGGGAAGACTTGGTTTGGGCACATAAAGATACCTGGGTGTCCAGCGGCAAAGGGATGTGTGCGCCCAGGTCAAAAGCCAATCCCTTACCTCCGTGGGAACGTAGGTGCGCTCCGGAGGACAGGTAGCCGGTGCGGGTTCTCTCTCCAGAGCCTGACGGATGTCCACGTCTATTTCCCGGAGCACGGGGGCAACGATTCGGGAGGGCGGTATGATGGGACCACACAGGACAGGAACCTCTTCCGAATCATGGAGATGGGACATGGCATCGTCTTTGATGTTCTTTGAACCTGGGCGGTGTGACAAGGTGACGTTGAATCTAGTAAAGAAAAGGGCGAGTTCAGCCGCTTCGCTGTCTGTATGTACTCCAAGTTCCAATGGTCGATGAGGATGAGAAACCGGTCCGTGGCACCCTCCAGCCAGTGTCTCCACTCCTCTAATGCCAACTTCCCCGCCAGGAGCTCCCGATCACCGACATCATTGTTCCTCTCTGCAGGGGACAGTTTTTTTGGATCCAATTTTTGTGGATTACCTTGATTTTTCACAGGATGGACCCCACGCCTACTTCTGAGACATCCAACTCCATAGCCTTGGTTTTAGCCACCGACAGGGGGTAGATGCGGCTGAGCTGTGATGGGTGATTTGAAGGAGTCAGGTGCAGGAGGGTAAATCACAGAATACAGAGTTTATTCCGGGAATACAGTGTTATGCAGAAATGCGTCAAACAGTCCAGTGCGCAAGACAGGCGCACTGGAACCAAACGGGCACACGGGGAATACACGGAGCTCAACCGAGCTACACTCTCCTCACAATAAACACCCACAAGGACAAGGGGGCAGAGGGAACACTTATACACGTACTAATGAGGGGATATGAACCAGGTGTGTGTAATAGACAAGACAAAACAAATGGAATGATGAGATGAGGAGCGGCAGTGGCTTGAAGGCCAGTGACAATGAACGCCGAAGCCTGCCCAAACCAGGAGTGGAGGCAGCTTTGGAGGAAGTCGTGACATGAGCGGAGGAGCAGAGTCTGTTAGCAGGTCGATGGCACAGTCCCAGGGGCGATGAGGAGGGAGACAGGTGGCACGAGTCTTGGAGAAAACCTCCTGGAGATCCTGGTAAACTTCCGGGATGTCAGCCTAGAGGGAAACCACAGGACTCTCAACCGACGTGGAACCACAGGGTAAGGGGAAGCAGGTCTTCCGGCATCTGGGTTCCCAGGCCGTAATCTCCATCCTCGGCCAGGAGATGGTGGGGTCGTGGCGTTGGAGCCATGAGAGGCTGAGGACGACTTTGTGTACTGGTGCCTGTATGATGAGGAAGGGGAGGCTTTCTTGGTGCAGGGGTCCCACGTTGATTGTGAGTGGTGCTGTGATGTGTGTGACTGTGCCAGATCTCAGTGGTCGGTTATCCAGCGCTTGAACCGGAAACGGAGAGGAGACCGGGTATGATGTTATGTTCAGGGAGGAGGCAAGGGCTGTAGAAACAACACATGAGGGACAGCCAGCTAGTGAAATCAGTACTAAAAAGGGTTTGGTGGAGAGTGAAGATGATGGAATACTCACACCTACCCCAGGAGACGGATGATCACTGGACCGTCCCTCTGCTCTAGTGACTATCGGGTTAGAACATAGCGGACACCATTGAAGCTGGTGTCCCTCCTGGCCACAATAGGGACAGAGGCCCAGCTGTTGCCGACGGCGTCGCTCAGCCGTGGGGAAGCATTTTGCCCCTACCTCCATGGTTTCAGGCTCTGACTCAGATTGGTCAACGAAGGAGGGAGATTGAGGTGATGAGAGTGCCGACGCTCCCGAAGGAGGTTATCCAGACGGATGGTGTTTCGATGAGTGCGTCCAATGAGAGGGTGTCGTCTCAGCATGCCAGCGCCGTCTGGACCTCCTCACGCAATCCTCTTCTGAATAAGGTGTAGAGTGCCGGCTCATTCCATCCGCTGGATGCTGCCACTGTACGAAAGGTGAGGGCGTACTCCGCAGCGGTCTGGTCCTCCTGCCATAGTTGGAGTAGGCGCTCACCCCCCTCTCTGCCCTCTGGTGGATGATCGAAGACTCCTCTGAACAGAGCCATAAACCTCCCATAGGAACCCAGCTCCTTCTCTCCCAGAAGGCCGTAGCCCATTCCAACGCCCGCCCGGTCAACAGGAAATAACCGTGGCAACCTTGGACCTCTCTGTGGTGGGTGCTCCCATTTGATGAGCAAAATAGAGGGAGAACTGGAGGAGGAAGCCACGGCATTTGGATGGAGTCCCATCATATTTGTCTGGAAGGGACAAACGGACATTGCTGACCTGGGCAGACTGCTGAATGGGCTGGGGTATTGGCTCACTGGGTCGACTCATGGTAGAGGATCCTTTGTTCGTTGGAGGTGACGCCCCATGGGGAAGATCTAGACTTTGAAGAACGCAGAGGACCTCATCCATCGCCGTCCCCAGTTGCGCCAGCTTATCGTGGTGTTGGCAAAGTAAGTCTCCCTGTTTGCCGACCATCTGGGAGATGTCTCAGTTGGCTGCTGCTTCCATTCTGTGAGGCAATATTCTGTGACGTAGACGCAGGGAGTCAGGAAGCAAGTGCAGTTAGTAAGTTTAATGACGAAGAACATGGAACGACACAAAACAAGAGAAGCGTCTAACATGGAAACACTTTAATATTGCCTGGTGAGGGACAATGGAGTGGTAATTAAAGGGGAAGTAATCAGGGAGGTGAGGAAGTCCAGGTGTGCCTAATGATGAGGCGCAGGTGTTCGTAATTAAGGTTACCAGGTGTGCGTAAAGATGGGTTGCCAGGACCGGTGGTTAATATACCAGCAACGTTGAACGCCGGAGAGGGAGAGGGAGAGGGAGAGGGAGAGGGAGAGGGGGAGCGGGAGCGGGAGTACACGTGACATACACATAGATAAAACGCTAAAGCGCATAATTTATTTTCGACTACAGTAAGTATTTAAAGATAGCTACTGGATCTATTCGGCTAACTAGCTAATTTAACAGCAAAAAACCAGTAGAGGTGGAAAATCTGGAACAAAGGAGCTCAGCTAGAAAGCAAGTTAGCGCTAGCTAACATTAGCTAACTTAGCTATTAGCTCACATTAGATTGTACAAGAGTTCACCGAATTGGCCAGTCAACAAAAGCTAGCTAATTCTTGACTTTTAACGCAGATCAGTGCGGAGGAAGTCGGACATGGACAATTTGGACGACACTTCGGTGAGCATTTTAAACGGTAAGTTAAAGTTAGGTAGCTATTGTAGCTAGCTAATGTTAGCTGCCATTTTATGTTAGCTAGCTAGCTAGTTAGCTACCCAGGCTAGCTAACATTAGCTAGCTAGCTACTAAGTTAGCTAACGACGTTGCTAACATTAATGTGTTGCTTGTTGGGTGACTGGCAAAGTAACGTTAGCTATTTGAGCAATAAGCATTGGCATTGCCTAAAACGATGTGTTAATGTAATGTTACCTTTACTAATTTGGCAAATTAATTGTCACTTCACACAATTTTCAGTGGCATTTGAGGATTTGATAATGGAGGAGGGGACCTATATCAGTATGACTTGCATAGGGGCAGAGAGGGTCAATGAAGAGGGAAATTTGGCCGGCATGTTGAATACCAGCGTACAGATTGCATTATTGACGTTAGCCCATTGGCGCAACCTAGCGTTGTGTATTCACTATGACATGCGTTTTTTAGACATGTAGCTACATTTACGATATCTCATTGATTCTTGAAAAATATTACCTATAGATGGCTCATGTGCTTCAGAACGACTGTCTCACTGGCTAACTCAATATAAGGCTGTTTTACACCAATGTTTCTGATACAAATATAATTAAACAAAACATGTTTATAACTTCAATTTTGATGTCACAGACTATCAGTCCTGGCATCCAGACCCCCATATGTGAATTTGAGATATGTAACATTTCTCAAACTCCATCTCTTGGATTTTTGGTGTTGTGGGTACTCACTTTGTTGTTTTTCAAATTCAGGGTAGTACTTTGAAAATACATCTACTGTATTGTGTTACAGCTGCAAATATCAGTAAAGTCTTGTTGCGCACCCTGACACGAGATGACGTAAGGGATCTTTTCCGGGACCAGAGCACTTTCTGAAGAGACAAAGTATCTGGCAAACAATTCATCCTGAGGGATACCAGAGCTTCTGCGTGCACATGCTTTCTAGCAACAGTTTTTCTCCAATATTTTCATTGATAATTAATGTCGGAGGGGAAAAAATACTTATTTATTTGGAGCTGACTCATGTAGCTGGATCCACATTACTGAAGTTAGGGTCATTGGAATGCACATAGACATTAGACTAGCTGTGAGGTCTGAAAGCACCTGACATTGGCTTTTGGGTGAAAAGCTAGGTGGCACCATGTCAAAGGAGCTTCGCTTCAGGTTGGTGGGAAACATTACAACCGTGGTCTCCATCCTGAAGGCAACTGTTGAGACTGATGAAGATGACAGATACCCTTCAAATGAAGAGATGACGGTAATGGCTAAGAGACTTGTTGAATACTACCCTATGCTGCAAGACCAGCCCTCTGGCTTTCCACATAGATGGTTAAGTATGTCCATTTTAATAAAAGGCTAGGTGGCTAGAAGCCTTACAAATAACTTTTGACTTTTCATTCACAGGAGCAGACCTCAACTCATGGACACCAAGCCAGTCTCGCTGATGGAATGGCATCCACTTCAAAGGAGACACCCCAAAGCAACCTCCTGGGAACCAGCAAGAGTAACCAGAAAGAAGTTTCTCCAAAGAAAATTGTACAACTACACAGCCCTGAGTATGTAATAAACACAGACACTGAGCTGGAGTCAGTGTGGAAGCATTACTTAGAGAATAAGCTTGTTAGCTAAGAGAGGGGATTAACCATGTCAAAGGAGCTTCGCTGCAGGTTGGTGAGAAACAGCATTATAACCGTGGTCTCCATCCTGAGGGCAACTGTTGAGGCTGATGAAGACAACAGATACCCTTCAAATGACGAGATGACGGTAATGGCTAAGAGACTTGTTGAATATTACCCTATGCTGCAAGACCAGCCCTCTGGCTTTCCACATAGATGGTTAAGTATGTCAATTTTAATGAAGGAACACTTCACAAGTTATTTAACCTCAAATTTCATGGGGGGAAGTGCATACAAGCATATTTCAGGAGAAGCATTATGTAATCATGTCGTTACATGCCACACATAACAATGTACAAAGGACTGTACAAGAGAGTTGAAATTATAAACTCACCAGCCCAACAGCACAGAGGGGCCGTGGACTGGCCCAACAGCACAGAGGGGCCGTGGACTGGCCCAACAGCACAGAGGGGCCGTGGACTGGCCCAACAGCACAGAGGGGCCGTGGACTGGCCCAACAGCACAGAGGGGCCGTGGACTGGCCCAACAGCACAGAGGGGACGTGGACTGGCCCAACAGCACAGAGGGGCCATGGACTGAAAAGACGGAGGCGGCTCATTGATTTGAAGACCTCAAGTGCCCAGGGCAATGACACCTCAACCGAGGATTATGATGCTGACTCTGGCACCTCAACTCTGCTACTGGATGTCTCTCCTGTCAGAAGCAGTACACCCACCCCTGTCAGAATAAGTACAGCCTCCCCTGTCAGAATAAGTACAGCCTCCCCTGTCAGAAGCAGCAGGTAAGTATAACCAGCAGGTAAGTATAACCATTCCAAGATGGCGTAGTAGTGCAGTTGTGTTTTTATCGTCTGTCTGTAAATAGCCTGTAAATACCCTATTTTTTCGTACATATTTCCCTATCAGACTTTTTATCCTTCTACAAGATATACTTTCCTGCAACCCGCCTCACTCAATGTGGAACGGATTCTATTATTGACTTACCTTGACTTACCTTTATCTAGAATCTAGAATCTCCAGTTGAAACTAGCTAGCCAGCTAACTAGCTACTTGCTATTTGCTATTAGCCACAGCTAGCGGTGTTTCACCCAGAACATTTGATTTTTTTCTGCGGGATTAATTTTAATCACTGGACATTGATCACCGGATATTCGGCCAGTCTGCACAGCGCGTTATCGACACAGAACATATCAGTTTTTCCGCCGGAATCACTGAATCACTGGACCTTTAACTCCGGATTCATCGCTACCAGCTAGCTACCACCAGCCAGCTACAACAAAACGGACGCTGTGGTCTGGCTAATCATCTGTCAACCGGACGGGACCACCTAGTGTTGACACGGAGCCCCGCCGATCCTACACGACTGGTCTGCCGACGAAATCGTCTGATGTGGTTACGACGTTAACCACGAAGATTCCATCCATCTGATAGCCCTGGCCCGCTAGCACATGTTAGCCGTGGCCTCTTACTAGTGCTTCACCACCGGACCTTATGATAACTCAGCTATACAGCTGATATCTGCTGGACTGTTCCTTTTTACGGTACTACATCCTGTTTATGTTTAGCCTCAGCCCAAACATGGTTAGTTTATTGTTGTTTCGGTTATTTCTAATTGTACTATATCACTGTAGACCCCCCAGCCTAGCTAAACCTGCCTTAGATAGCTCATTTGCACCTCCCCCTATACACGCGGAGACCGACACAATTGATGACTCTAGCGATGCTATCTCTTTCATTGTTACCCAATGCTTAGGGTTACCTCCACTTTACTCATATCCTTCCATATCCTTGTCTGTACATAATGCCCTGAATCTTTTCTATAACACCCGGAAATCTGCCCCCTTTATTCTATGTACCCAACGCACTAGAAGACCAGTTCTTAAAGCCTTTAGCCGTATCCTTATTCTAGTCCTCCTCTGTTCCTCTGGTGATGTAGAGGCTAACCCAGGCCCTGCAGCCCTCAGTATCACTCCTACTCCCCTGGCGCTATCATTTGATGACTTCTGTAATCGCAAAAGTCTTGGTTTCTTGCACATAAATATCAGAAGTCTACTTCCTAAGTTTGAGTTATTCACTGCGTTAGCACACTCTGCCAACCCTGATGTTCTAGCAGTGTCTGAATCCCTGGCTCAGGAAGGCCACCAAAAATTCTGAAATTTCCATCCCCAACTATAACATTTTCCGTCTAGATAGAACTGCCAAAGGGGGTGGAGTTGCAATCTACTGTAGAGATAGCCTGCAGAGCTCTATCATACTATCCAGGTCTGTGCCCAAACAGTTTGAGCTTTTACTTCTAAAAATCCACCTTTCCAGAAATAAGTCTCTCACTGTTGCCGCTTGCTACAGACCCCCTCAGCCCCAGCTGTGCCCTGGACACCATATGTGAATTGATTGCCCCCATTTATCCTCAGAGTTTGTACTGCTTGGTGACCTAAATTGGGATATGCTTAATACCCCAGCCATCCTACAATCCAAGCTAGATGCCCTCAACCTCACGCAAATTATCAACGAACCTACCAGGTACAACCCTAAATCCGTAAACATGGGTACCCTCACAGATATCATCCTGACTAACATACCCTCTAAATACACCTCAGCTGTCTTCAACCAGGATCTCAGCGATCACTGCCTTATTGCCTGCGTCCGTAACGGGTCCGCGGTCAAACGACCACCCCTCATCACTGTCAAACGCTCCCTAAAACACTTTAGCGAGAGGCCTTCCTAATTGACCTGGCCCAGGTATCCTGGATGGATATAGATCTCATTCCGTCAGTAGAGGATGCCTGGTTGTTCCTTAAAAGTAATTTCCTCTCAATCTTAAATAAACATGCCCCATTCAAAAATACAGAACTAAGAACCGATATAGCCCCTGGTTCTCCTCAGACTTGACTGCCCTTGACCAGCACAAAAACATCCTGTGGCGTACAGCATTAGCATCAAATAGCCCCCGCGATATGCAACTTTTCAGGGAAGTTAGGAACCAATATACACAAGCAGTCAGGAAAGCAAAGGCTAACTTTTTCAAACAGAAATTTGCATCCTGTAGCACTAACTCCAAAAAGTTTTGGGACACTGTAAAGTCCATGGAGAATAAGAGCACTTCCTCCCAGCTGCCCACTGCACTGAGGCTAGGAAACACTATCACCACCGATAAATCTACAATAATCGAGAATTTCAACAAGCATTTTGCTACAGCTGGCCATGCTTTCCATCTGGCTACCACTAACCCGGCCACCAACTCTGCACCCTCTGCTGCAACTTGCCCATGCCCCCCCGCTTCTCCTTCACACAAATTCAGACAGCTGATGTTTTGAAAGCGCTGCAAAATCTGGACCCCTACAAATCAGCTGGGCTAGACAATCTGGACCCTTTCTTTCTAAAACTAGCCGCGAAATTGTCGCTACCCCTATTACTAGTCTGTTCAACCTCTCTTTCATAACGTCTGAGATCCCCAGAGATTGGAAAGCTGCCGCGGTCATCCCCCTCTTCAAAGGGGGTGACACTCTAGATCCAAATTGCTACAGACCTATATCCATCCTGCCCTGCCTTTCAAAGTATTCGAAAGCCAAGTTAACAAACAGATAATCGACCATTTCGAATACCACCGTACCTTCTCCGCTATGCAATCCGGTTTCCGAGCTGGTCACGGGTGCACTTCAGCCACGCTCAAGGTCCTAAACGATATTATAACCGCGATTGATAATAGACAGTACTGTGCAGCCGTCTTCATCGACCTGGCCAAGGCTTTCGACTCTGTCAACCACCGCATTCTTATTGGCAGACTAAATAGCCTTGGTTTCTCAAATGACTGCCTCGCCTGGTTCACCAACTACTTCTCAGATAGAGTTCAGTGTGTCAAATCGGAGGGCCTGTTGTCTGGACCTATGGCAGTCTCTATGGGGGTGCCACAGGGTTCAATTCTTGGGCCGACACTTTTCACTGTGTATATCAATGATGTCGCTCTTGCTGCTGGTGACTCTCAGATCCACCTCTACGCAGACGACACCATTTTGTATACATCTGGCCCTTCATTGGACACTGTGTTAACAAACCTCCAAACGAGCTTCAATGCCATACAACAATCCTTCAGTAGCCTCCAACTGCTCTTAAACACTAGTAAAACTAAATGCATGCTTTTCAATCGAACGCTGCTGGCACCCGCCCACCCGACTAGAATCACCACTCTCGACGGGTCTGACCTAGAGTATGTGGACAACTACAAATACCTAGGTGTCTGGTTAGACTGTAAACTCAACTTCCAGACTCACATAAATAATCTCCAATCCAAAGTTAAATCTAGAAACGGCTTCCTATTTCGCAACAAAGCCTCCTTCACTCATGCTGCCAAACATGCCCTCGTAAAACTGACTATCCTACCGATCCTTGACTTCGGCGATGTCATTTACAAAATAGCCTCCAACACTCTACTCAGCAAATTGGATGTAGTCTATCACAGTGCCATCCGTTTTGTCTCCAAAGCCCCATACACTACCCACCACTGTGACCTGTACGCTCTTGTTGGCTGGTCCTCACTACATGTTCGTCGTCAAACCCACTGGCTCCAGGCCATCTATAAATCACTGCTAGGCAAATCCCGCCTTATCTTAGCTCATTGGTCACCATAGCAGCACCCACCCGTAGTCTGCGCTCCAGCAGGTATATCTCACTGGTCATTCCCAAAGCCAACACCTCCTTTGGCCGCCATTCCTTCCAGTTCTCTGCTGCCAATGACTGGAACGAATTGCAAAAATCTCTGAAGCTGGAGACTCTTATCTCCCTCAATAACTTTAAGCATCAGTTGTCAGAGCACCTTACCGATCACTGCACCTGTACACAGCCCATCTGAAATTAGCCCACCCAACTACCTCATCCCTATATTGTTATTTATTTTGCTCTTTTGCACCCCAGTATCTCTATTTGCACATAATCTCTTGCACATCTAGCATTCCAGTGTTAATACTATTGTAATTATTCTGCACTATAGCCTATTTACTGCCTTACCTCCATAACTTGCTACATTTGCACACACTGTATATATATTTTCTGTTGTATTTCTGACTTTATGTTTTTTATCCCATATGTAACTCTGTGTTGTTGTTTTTTATTGCACTACTATGCTTTATCTTGGCCAGGTCGCAGTTGTAAATGAGAACCTGTTCTCAACTGGCTTACCTGGTTAAATAAAGGTGAAATAAAAAAAATAAAAAAATAACCTTGATTCGATTCAATGTCTTAAGTAGATTAACTTGTTTTTTCTCCAACCTCGTGAAATTGACAAACTGACACGTTTTCATTTTCATCAAAAACAACTTTATATCGAAGGAGTGCTGTAGATTTGATGGCCTGCACATGCTCAGTTCGCCGCGAGAAGACCGTTAGACCCAATGACATGTTTCTACGCATGAGCTTAGCTAGTCAACGTCGCCATTAGATCGCCTACAAGTGTGATCGGGGATTTCTATTGGAGAAGCAGTTTTAGCCTATCTTGATACTGTACTGTCTTTAGTTGTAGTTTTTAGGTCAAGGCATGGCTGTTGTTTTTTCCCCGAATGTTGCCTGTAATCCATGGCTTCTGGTTGGGATATGTACGTACGGTCACTGTTGGGACGATGCGCTTGTTAATGAAGCCGATGACTGTTGTGGTAAACCTCTCAATGCCATCGGATCGTCTGTGCTAGTGAAACAGTCCAGCAGCTTAGCATCTGCTTCATCAGACCACTTCCGTATTGAGCGCTTCACTGGTACTTCGTGTTTGAGTTTCTGCTTATAAGCACTAGAAGTAAAGGTGATCTAGAGTTTTTTCGCCTCTAGTTGTACAAGTGACATGCTGGTAGAAATGAGATAAAACGGATTAAAATGTTCATGCATTAAAATCACCGGCCACTAGGAGCGCCGCCTCTGGGTGAGCATTTTTTTGGTTTGCTTAAGGCCCTATACAGCTGGTTGAGTGCAGTCTTAGTGCCAGCATCGGTTTGTGGTGTAAATATAGATGAAAACTCTCTTGGTAAATAGTGTGGTCTACAGCTTGTCATGAGGTTTTCTAACAAGAGACTTGTTACTATTTTGGACAATAGACTAACACTCCTCCACCCTTCCTACAGCCTGTCCCCATCCAATCCCTTCCAGTTTCCTTTTAAATACATGTAAAGAAATCTTATATCTCTCAGATATAGGACAGACACTTCAGAACAAACTTCCTTATTATATTTTTTTGGGGGGGGAATATATGTTGTTCCATGTAGTGAATCTGTTATTCAATGTGTTTGTATGGGTTAATAGGAGTAAGGCCCACATTATTTTAAAAAATATATATATATTTCAGGGCTTAGACTCTTATGGGTTAAAGCGACTGTCCAGTGAGAATCGTGTTTTACAAGCTCTATGTGTGTACATGCGATTTGAAGAAAAAGCTGACTCAACTTATTTTCACAGAACTGTATCTGAACCTTCCTCACCGGAAATGGCAAAAAAAAAAAATCCTTTCCCTTCCTACATAACATGTTTACTGCATTTTTATTTGTAGTAGTTGAAACTAGCTATGTTGATAATCCAATAGAGAACTGGAATTTGGCCACTTTGCTTGAATCGCTCCTCCCCCAGTCTAGCATGCTGTCTGTGTCTGATGTGCTGTTACTGTAGCAACTTAACAAATGTTGATACGAAGTGCAAGGAGTTGCTTGATATTTCAACAAAGGCGTAATCAGACACATGTTTACAGTCAACAGATATGCATATGTAAACTCCATTTTTAAAAATTCACAAAATGCATTATCTTGGCAGCAAAGAAGTGATTGTGTACGGTAGATCTGTTATCAGTTTCAAGTACATTCAGAAGCACTGGACAGTCGCTTTAAACCTAACCCATCATGCAGCCTGGTCTCAATCCAAATAATTGGTTGGCTGTGCTGCTTCTGACAGGGTTGTGTTCAAATACAAAAGCTATTGATTTGAACTTGATGAATGTTCATGCTGTGATGGATGTGCGTTGGGGCTGTTGCAATTCTAACCATAACTAAATGTGACCTTTTGAAAATATAAGTGATGTGTTCCAGTTTTATGATTGAATTATCACAAAATATACACTCTGGTTTCTTTCGTAGTGTTAACATTTATGTTGGACAAGAAATACAATAAAAAAGAAAATGCTTTCACTTTTGAGTTTATTCATGTTTAGGTTCATTGTGGAGTGCACCATGTTGAAATAAATGCAATTTATTTGAAAAGGAATGAGTTCTTGTTTTAAGTGGTTTGCCCTCATATTTCTATGCCGTAAGATTCTTGAAACAAGTGTAGATATCTAGTTTTCATTCAATTTCAGTCTTATTGTCAGCCTCTTGTGCATGTTTTAGTTCATTATGTAGTCTTCATTATAGACATTTTCATCCAAGATTAAGGTATGCGTTTGGGAAATAAGAGAAAAATGCTTGTTTTAAAAGTTATTGCTTAACTATGTAAATATTTCACTAAACTAGCCATGCTTAAAACTAGACAGAATAGCTTGAAATCACTTAAGATTTAAGGGGTTTCTAGTCAACTAGATATATTGTTTTATTTTAAGAAATCTTACGAAGCAGGATTATCTCAGTGTACTGGCAGATAATTGTAGCATTTTTTCCCCTAATTTGGGGATGTATTGTCTTGTAATTTTGCTTACTTTTAGCATTTATTTCCTTAATTTGGGGACGTATTTTCTTGTCATACTGTTTTTGTAGTGTAGAACCAAAATGGTTGTACCTGGAACTGAAAAGGGTTCTACCTGCACTGCAGAAACGGCATGTCAAAAACAGGGGAGGCTGTGCTGCTTCTGACAAGGGAGGCTGTGCTGCTTCTGACAGGGGAGGCTGTGCTGCTTCTGACAGGGGAGGCTGCGCTGCTTCTGACAGGGGAGGCTGCGCTGCTTCTGACAGGGGAGGCTGCGCTGCTTCTGACAGGGGAGGCTGCGCTGCTTCTGACAGGGGAGGCTGCGCTGCTTCTGACAGGGGAGGCTGCGCTGCTTCTGACAGGGGAGGCTGCGCTGCTTCTGACAGGAGTCTCCCGAGTGGTGCAGTGGTCTAAGGCACTGCATCGCAGTGCTAGCTGTGCCACTAGAGATCCTGGTTCGAATCCAGGCTCTGTCGTAGCCGGCCGCAACCGGGAGACCCATGGGGCGGCGCACAATTGGCCCAGCGTAGCTGGGATGTAGCTCAGTTGGTAGAGCATGGCGTTTGCAATGCCAGGGTTGTGGGTTTGATTCCCACGGGAGGCCAGTATGAAAAATATAAAAAATGTATGCACTCACTAACTGTAAGTCGCTCTGGATAAGAGCGTCTGCTAAATGACGTAAATGTAAGGAGAGACATCCAGTAGCAGAGTTGAGGCGCTAGAGTCAGGGTCACTTGAGGTCTCAAAACCAATAAGCCGCCGCCATCTTTCCATGCCCTGCATCTTCTCTGGTGAGTTTATAATCTGAACTCTCTTGTACTGTCCTTTGTACATTGTTATGTAAGGACATGATTACATAATGCTTCTCCTGAAATATGCTTGTATGCACTTCCCCCACCCATTAAAGCCAGAGGGCTGGTCTTGAAGCATAGGGTAATATTCAACAAGTCTCTTAGCCATTACCGTCATCTCTTCATTTGAAGGGTATCTGTCATCTTCATCAGTCTCAACAGCTGCCTTTCCTTTGAAGTGGATGCCATTCCATCAGCGACACTGGCTTGGTGTCCATGAGTTGAGGTCTGCTCCTGTGAATGAAAACTCAAAAGTTATCTATAAGGCTTCTAGCCACCTAGCCTTTTATTAAAATGGACATACTTAACCATCTATGTGGAAAGCCAGAGGGCTGGTCTTGCAGCATAGGGTAGTATTCAACAAGTCTCTTAGCCATTACCGTAATCTCTTCATTTGAAGGGTATCTGTCATCTTCATCAGTCTCAACAGTTGCCTTCAGGATGGAGACCACGGTTGTAATGTTTCCCACCAACCTGAAGCGAAGCTCCTTTGACATGGTGCCACCTAACTTTTCACCCAAAAGCCAATGTCAGGTGCTTTCAGACCTCACAGCTAGTCTAATGTCTATCTGCATTCCAATGACCCTAACTTCAGTAATGTGGATCCAGCTACATGAGTCAACTCCAAATGCAAATTATTTAAACAACATTCAAATGACAAAGTTTTTTTTCTTCCTTTCCGACATTATCACGTGAAAATATTGAAGAAAAACTGTTGCTAGAAATGTGCACGCAGAAGCTCTGGCTTGATGAACTGTTTGCCAACTACTTCTTCTCCTCAGAAAGTGCTCTGGTCCTGGAAAAATATCCCTTACATCATCCCATGTCAGGGTGCGCAACAAGACTTCACTAATGTTTGCAGCAGTAACACAATACAGTAACTGTATTTTCAAAGTACTACCCTGAATTCAAAAAATAACCAAGTGAATACCCACAACACTAAAAATCCAACAGATGGAGTTTGAGAAATGTTACATCTCTCAAATTCACATATGGGGGTCTGGATGGCAGGACTGATAGTCTGTGACATCAAAATTGAAGTTATAAACACGTTTTGTTGAATTATATTTGTATCACAAACATTGGTGTAAAACAGCCTTATATTGAGTTAGCCAGTGAGACAGTCGTTCTGAAGCACATGAGCCATCTATAGGTAATATTTTTCAAGAATCAATGAGATATCGTAAATGTAGCTACATGTCTAAAAAACACGTCATAGCGAATACACAACGCTAGGTTGCGCCAATGGACTCACATTATGCAATGTATGTGCCGTTATTCAAAAGACGGGCCAAATGTCCCTCTTTATTGACCCTCTCCGCCCTATAGAAGTCATACTGATATACACTACCAGTCAAAAGTTTGGACACACCTACTCATTCAAGGGTTGTTCTTTATATTTTAAAATGTTTACATTGTAGAATAATAGTGAAGACATCAAACTATGAAATAACACATTTGGAATCATGTAGTCACCTAAACAATTTGGACGACACGTCGGTGAGCATTCTATATGGTAAGTTAAAGTTAGGTAGCTAGCTAACTAATGTTAGCTTCCATTTTTGTTAGCTAGCTACCTAGTTTCCTACCCAGGCTAGCTAACATTAGCTAGCTACATGAGGTAGTCACCTGGAATGCATTTCAATTAACAGGTGTGCCTTCTTAAAAGTTAATTTGTGGAATTTCTTTCCTTCTTAATGCGTTAGAGCCAATCAGTTGTGTTGTGACAAGGTAGGGGTGTATACAGAATATAGCCCTATTTGGTAAAAGACCAAGTCCATATTATGGCAAGAACAGCTCAAATAAGCAAAGAGAAACGACAGTCCCTCATTACATTAAGACATGAAGGTCAGTCAATATGGAATATTTCAAGAAATTTGAACGTTTCTTCAAGTGCAGTCGCAAAAACCATCAAGTGCTATGATGAAACTGGCTCTCATGAGGACCGCCACAGGAATGGAAGACCCAGAGTTACCTCTGCTGCAGATGATACATTCATTAGAGTTACCAGCCTCAGAAATTGCAGAACAAATAAATGCTTCAAGTAACAGACACATATCAATATCAACTGTTCAGAGGGGATTGCTGCAACGAAACCACTACTAAAGAACACCAATAAGAAGAAGAGACCTGCTTGGCCCAAGAAACACAAGCAATGGACATTAGACCGGTGTAAATTTGTCCTTTGGTCTGGAGTCCAAATTTGAGATTTCTGGTTCCAACCGCCGTGTCTTTGTGAGACGCGGTGTGGGTGAACGGACGATCTCCGCATGTGTAGTTCCCACCGTAAAGCATGGAGGAGGAGGTGTTATGGTGTGGGGGTGCTTTGCTGGTGACATTGTCTGTGATTTATTTAGAATTCAAGGCACACTTAACCAGCATGGCTACCACAGCATTCTGCAGCGATACGCCATCCCATCTGATTTGGGCTTAGTGGGACTATAATTTGTTTTTCAACAGGACAATGACCCAACACACCTCCAGGCTGTGTAAGGGCTATTTGACCAAGAAGGAGAGTGATGGAGTGCTGCATCAGATGACCTGGCCTCCACAATCCCCCGACCTCAACCCAATTGAGATGGTTTGGGATGAGTCGGACGGCAGAGTGAAGGAAAAGCAGCCAACAAGTGTTCAGCATATGTGGGAACTCCTTCAAGACTGTTGGAAAAGCATTCCAGGTGAAGCTGGTTGAGAGAATGCCAAGAGTGTGCAAAGCTGTCATCAAGGCAAAGGGTGGCTATTTGAAGAATCTCAAATGTATAATATATAATTTGAAAATGGTGTAAAGTGACAATCAATTTGCCAAGTTAGTAAAGGTAACGTTACAATAACAAATCGTTTTTGGCAATGCCAATGCTTATTTCTCAAATAGCTAACTTTACTTAGCCAGCCGCCCAGCATGCAATACACTAACGTTAACAACAGCGTTAGCTACCTTAGTAGCTAGCTAATGTTAGCTAGCCTGGGTAGGAAACTAGGTAGCTAGCTAACAAAAATGGCAGCTAACATTAGTTAGCTAGCTACCTAACTTTAACTTACCATATAAAATCCTCACTGACGTGTCATCCAAATTGTCCATGTCCTACTTCCTCCGCACTGATCTGCGTTAAAATTCAACAGTTAGCTAGCTCAATTCGGTGAACTCCTATGCAATCTAATGTGAGCTAATAGCTAACTAGCTACTGCTAGAAACCTATCGATGTGGCAACGGTTTAGCTAACGTTAGCTAATGCTTACGTGCCTGCTAGCTGACCTCCTTTATTCCCGACTTCCCGCCTCTACTGGTTTTTAGCTGTTAAGTTAGCTATTGAGCTGAATAGATCCAGTATCTTACTTTAAATTGCAAATACTTACCATAGTCTAAAATAAATATTGCACTTTAGCGTTTTGTCTATCAAGTGACTGACTCCAACAAGTTTCTTTTTCCAATGACTTTATGACTGACAGACTACAACAACTTTTTTATGACTGGACTCGGCTTCGTTTTTCAAAGTTCAAACTGGATGGCTGGAGAGTGGAAACCACTGCGCATGTGAGGAGGGGGTTCCCTCACCAATGCATATTTTAAATTTCTTCCCCATTTGTTTAATAAGATGTGAGCAAGATAACACCCAATTCATTCATACATTTTTTATGATAGTTACTGGAGGTTGCTTTCTGGCATTGGACTCAGTACCACTCTTCAAATACCTGCTGACTACAAATACTAGCTAACTATCTATGCAATGAATTGGTGGTGTGTTATTTGCTTTGTATTTGTGGCCTCGACTTTGAAGTGTCTTTTGGGCCGCATCAATAGAGCACATTACCGCAGTCCCTTTTTCCGTGTCATATGTGATATTAACTGCTGTCGAGAGGAGTATAGAGTTTACAACTCGTTTTACTATCATATTAAACGTGGGCATGCTTTGTATCTGTCAAATGGACGCCCACCAAGAAGCAGGACTAACGTTACCAATGGCGCTAACGGAGGGCCTTTTCAGCTACCCAACAGAGATCCACAATCCTACAGACGTGACAATTTTGAAACACCCCTTTTATCTGGTTGCACTACACCCGAACAGAACGAAACAGCCAACCTTGTTGCTTTGTCAGTGCATGGAGAAGTTGATTTTGAGGATGCTCTACAAGAGGCACAGGAGGCACTACGAGATATCAATATTATTATTATATTATATCACATTGAACAAGGCTAATGTATTGGTGCATTTTGTTTGTGGCTGGAGTCGCTGGACTAGTTTGATACATTCATGTCCTAAAAAATGTTGTGCTTGTTTTTGTCTTTATGTTTCAGAGTGTCAACGACATTGTATCTGTGGTGGAACAATATCAAGCTTCGCTTATGGCTGAGCTGAGGGACCAAATGAAGCAGGTGTTCGAGAGACATTCTGAGACCACGGGACAGTACATGAAGAGGAACTGGCAATGTTTGTTAATTTTGCTGATCCTTTTTCCAGAGTTGCTACTACACGCATGCAGAACCACAGCATCCAGGAAGTTTTCAACCCGGTTGAGCTTGAGGAAGTAGTACTTTCTAAAGTAGCGTGCAGAGTCAAGTGGTAATTCGAGGCCTCTCGTCATGAAATACAAATATGTTTTACTACATAATAATAATAAATAATAATATGCCATTTAGCAGACGCTTTTATCCAAAGCGACTTACAGTCGTGCGTGCATACATTTTTGTGTATGGGTGGTCCCGGGGATCGAACCCACTACCTTGGCGTTACAAGCGCCGTGCTCTACCAGCTGAGCTACAGAGGACCACATACCCTTGCTCAGAAGCCTGAAACAGTTGTTTTCTGACTCAATAATTATTGCCATGACAGCCACAGGGCCACAGAAGTGTAAGGATGGATTATTGTATGACATAGCCGATGGAGACCTTTTTATTTTAAAAAGTTTTATTTAACCCTTCGTTTACCAGGTAAGTTGCCTGAGAACACATCCTCATTTTCCAGTCACTCCCACTTTTCCCAATGCTTTGCAGTTGATTTTGTTGACAGATGAAATAGAGATATGCAACCCACTTGGATCACATGCTTCTAAAAACAAATTGCTGATGGTTTACTATTAATTGGGAAATTTAGATCCTAAATATAGATCTAAGCTAGCTGCAATCAGACTTCTTGCCATTGCTAAATCAAGTGACCTCGCTAAATCAAGTGACCTTTCTTGGCGTGGTGTTGACGTGGTCTTGGAGATAATTCAGAAGGACTTAGATTTGTTGTATCATGGAGAAAAAATCCAAACTGCTAATGGTGAAATGGATTTGGTTGGTGCATTGATTTCTGTTTGTGGTGACACTTTAGCCCAACACCATTCAAGGTGGGAGTCGGGTTTACGTACAGCAAATGCAGCCACTGTGAGTGTACGTTTTGAATAAATTTATTTTGATGAGAATAATTTTGTCAGAAGAACATTGGACATGCACATTAGGCAATGCCTTGAAATAGAGAAGGCCCACACAGATTTTCTGAAAAATTGCCTCAAAACCACATATGGGATTAATAGGAAAAATAAGCTTGTTGAATTTCCAGGCTTTGATCTTATACAACAAACACCACAATACATTATGCATATCATTATCGAAGTCATTGCCCCTATGGAAATGAAAACTGTGTTGAAACATCTCATTCTCTCAGGGCAGATGGACTTGGACACATTTTTATTTTTATTTTATTTTACCTTTATTTAACTAGGCAAGTCAGTTAAGAACAAATTCTTATTTACAATGCCGGCCTACACCGGCCAAACCCGGACGACGCTGGGCCAATTGTGCGCCGCCTTATGGGCATTCATTCAATGGAGCCATGCAAAATGTTCCATACTCATCATGAGACACACCATGTCCAATCACTGTTAACACCTTGGCATCGAATGACAACAAACTCAAACAGTCTTCTGGACAAAATATTGTTTCCCTTGAAAATGTTGCCTCTTTTGTTGAATGATATTGGAGGAAGTGTACATGTGCAATTTATACAACGGGTGGGTCTAATCCTGGACGCTGAATGGTTAAAAATGCATCCAGCCTGTCTATTCCCCAAGTTACCACAGGCTAAAGCTATGACGTTGAAATGAGTATTTACTCTGTTCCATCTCACTGCGAAATCGACTGTCTCATCAGCACAGCCATACAATTTATAAACTTGATCTCCACTGTAAAAAGCATGTAGACATTATCTCCCATTTCTTTTAGACTAGCAATTGGTTTTCAATAGCGGAGATTTGTCTAAACCTTGCTGTCTGTCTCTCTGACATTTGCAACATTATTCAGTATTGAAATTCAATCTGCAGCTGTCCCATAGTCGAGATGAGACAGACAGGCAGGTAGCTTTCTCAGTCAGTCGAAATCATAAATCAACATCATTTTTATGGATATATACAAAGAAATGTCAATAGAAAACAGGTAAAATGAAAGGAAGTGCAGCTAGTTTGCAGTCTTTCCAGCTACAGTTTGAAGTGATTGTGTTAGCTGTGTTGTTGGTTAGCTCCTCTGAACAACAGAACAGTGTCCTGACGAGAGAGCACATTTTCAATGCCAGGTAAAATTGCACATCATTAGCTCATTGTTATGGAGTATCCAAATAAATGTAACTAGAAAACATCTTAAACAAATGCAAATGCAGCTACTTTGTTGTTATTTTGGCTACACTGTTTGACGTGCCTCTAAGTTAGCCGTAGTTGGCTAGCTAGCAAGCAAGGGATAAGAACGTTGCCAGCCAGTATGGCAATAGAACATTTAGAACGAACGACTGGGTCGAATCCATAGATACAGAACAAAAAGTCTTAACGACTGGGTCACGTCTCTGGCAACTGAACCGACCAGCTGGCTTGGGTAGCAACCCTAGATCTTGTGGAAGGATGAAATAGTATGAATAAGTTAATCAAAATAACGTTTTTAATGAAAATATGTAAATCATTATTTGAATATGTTGGTAACCCCTTGTATAAAAGTGATAATGCCTTCGAGGACGGTGTTTGGAGGAAATATTGGCACGGTTTGCCAATATAAGAACACCCATGCCAATATATCCTCCAAACACCGACTTCTCGGGCATTATCACTTAATCATGCTTGAGTTGATAGAGGTTACGCAGATACTTTTTGCTCTAGTGATTTCGCTTCAAACCATTTCAAGACTCAAGTTATTAATCAAGCAGCATTTGAAAAAATTTAAGCAGATTTTTCCTAATAATGTAACACCAAGCAACATTACTTGCTTCACCTTCCCACACAAATTAAGTATTTGGGTCCTATGGTAAGGCATATGTGCATGTGATTTGAATCAAAGCACTTTTTTTTTTTTTAGCAATGGCCTTCTAAATTGAACTTGAAAAATTTTAGCAAATCATTGGTGAAGTATAATCAGCTGTTTGAATGCAGTCCCACTGTGACTGGCTCACAGCATCCCATTTTTACTAATGAAAGGGAATTTGAACCGCTCTCTGAGGTGAAGAATTTACAATATGTTCAGGCAAAAGTTAGAGACTTCTGTGGTGTTGACAAATTACGACATGTTGTGTCAGTCAAGTGGCTTGTTCTAAATGGAAATAAATATACGAAGTCAAAAGTCTTTGATCGTTACCAACGTGAATGATAATGTTCCAGAATTTGGACTGATAAAAGACATTGTAGCAAACTCTTCCAACTATTTATTTGAATATCAGTCTTATGGCACCTTTGGTCTGAATAGGAATTTGTTAGCATATGAAGTTGCTGTCCCTAATATTGCCCATGCCACAGAGTTGGTATATAAGGAAAGGCTTATAGATTGTATATCCTACTACTCACTCACTTTCAAAAGCAGCATGCATGTTCCAGTGAAGCATTATCTTGGGGATGTCCTTGCACGTCACAGTGTTCTAATGTGGTCCTGCAGTAGCTCAGTTGGTAAAGCAAGGCCAGGTTTGGGGCTTCGTTTCCCGCTCTGGGGAATTCACATAATGTACTGTAAGTTGCTTTGGATAAAAGTGTCTGCTGTGGCATATTGAATATAAGCAATTTGAGTCATGTCTGGATTGTAAATGTTTTTAATACAAATATTAGTTCTATAGTCTTTTCAAGTGTGATTCTTAAAACAAGCCTACGTATCTTCAAATACCTTTCATCAGTAGATTCCAGCTTGAAAAAGCTGTTCTCTCAAGAATGTGTCTCATGTAACTTGTAGTAAGATAACTCAAGACAGCTATTCCTAAAACAAGCTAAATAGTCTAACACAGTTAGCACTTGATAAGTAAATCATTCGTAAAATAAGATAATACGATTTTAAAGTATGAATACAAGTAAATCAGCCTTGTTCAGATTTGTCATTTTTGCAATGTTGAACCAAAAATAGTTATCCTATGGGCACAGCCGAAGAATCCTTTAGCATCCCTTTTTTTCTTATCGTGTACAACCTATTACTGTCTTCTATTCCTAAGGCCACATATTTCCTCCAAAAGCTCACAACTTGGTCATATTAGGTTGTTCTAAGTTATCAATCTCTTCAAATTCCCCGTTGGCAATTCCGTTAATGGAGTGGAGGTGGTGTCCCTTCACGTTGTGGAAGCAGTAGGAACAGTGTGCAGTAGCCACGGGCACCACCTTGGAGAAGTTGGAGAAGTTCACTCTGTACTTGCCCTCTTTGCTGCGGGAGATGATGGGCAGGAAGTTGTAACCCCACATGATCTCCTGAGGGATGAAGGAGGTCCTGACCTGGCAGGCTGAGCTGGTGGACTCGGCTGTGCCGTCCAGAAAGACCACCAGCTCAAACTCTTGCTTATGGAGTGTGTCCACTGCCATCTCAAAGAAAGGGCTAGCCTTGTCAATCACATGGTAGAGTGTGAGAGGGCACACAAAGAAGAGGTTGTCCTTCCCAGCGTCCACCATGAACTCAATGTTCACCTGGTCCATGATGATTGTCTCCCCGTCTGGTTTGATGGTTGTCCTCAACAGCTTGCCGTAGATCTGGCTTCCGATCATCAGGGTCTTGCGTAAGTTGGCTATTCTTATCATGAGGCAAAGGAAGTCCTTCTTAGGACAGATGACAGCCATCTCACTGAATGTGATGGTCTTGGCCCTTTTCTTAGGGATGGAGATCTTGGCCAGGATGACTCCACACATGAAGCAGTTGATGATGGAACCTATGAGAAACTGGGTAATGAGGAGGGTAACAGCACCAGAACAGTGAGGGGTGATGACGCGTATACCGTACCCGATGCTGGTCTGGGTCTCCAGGGAGAAGAGAAATGCTGTAATGAGATCGTAAACGTTTTCCACACAGTAGATGTGGCCTTTTGAGGGGTTCTGCCACGTCAGGTCCCCGTTGCTCCGGGCGATCCAGAACCACACCAGTCCGAAGAGGAACCAGCTCAGGGTGAACGAGGTGATGAAGTAGAACAGGACAAAGCGCCAGCGGAACTCCACGAAGGTCGTCCAGAAGTCCACGAGGAAGGCAAAGTGGTTGCCGTACTTCACGTTACCGAATTCAATGTTGCAGTGGCCATATTTGGTCACCAGCCGGGTTCTGCGGATTCTTCGCTCCACCAGGTGGTCATGGATGCGCTTCCGGATGCCAAACATCATTTTCTAGGTCCTGTTGTCTGTTAGAGATAATAAGAATTTGTTTGTGAAATAGTTAATGTTTTACCCCCTTTAATCCTTAAATTATGGAACTAATTAGGTAAAACACAAGGTAAAAGTCCCACTGACCTCAATTCTCATCAGAATATCATTATATGAAACAACTTAGTAGCACAAACACCTCAGTCAGTCTATGATCAATGAAATTATTTCACATACCTGCCCCAAACATGTTGCTCTACTTAATAGTAGTTGCTATGCATCACTTGCACATTTTAATCTGCACTTAAATCTTGTAATCCTGGGCACAGGCCTTAGTTAAGGCCCAGATGATTTTACCATTATCCATTAGCCTTTATTATGTTTAAATCAGTGATTTTACATTTACATTTTAGTCATTTAGCAGACGGTCTTATCTAGAACGACTTAGAGTTAGTGAGTGCATACATTTTCCATACTGGAAACATTTTGAGTGTAAAACGTCATATTTTGTTATTTTAGGGGGAATTGGCCATGTATAGACCCATAAACGTAATTAGTGTATTATCTTAACAAATATTTAATGTCAATAGGTTTGTTTAGTGTTTCTTACACAATGGTAGACCTGGTTTATGTGAGTTTTGCTGAATACAAGGCTAGACCTGGTTTGTGGGAGTACTGGAGTTGAGGTGCAGGGGTATACCTGTTTTAAATGTTATGGGTCTTCAGGCTTCGGCACATTTAGACCTGGCTTAGTTGACTAAATAGATTCAAGAACAGGTGCAGACTTTGGTATGTAAATTGGAGCTGAAGTACAGGTGAAGTACCTGGTTTGTATGAATATTGGGGCTGAAATGCAGAAGTACAGCAATTTTTATTACAATTGGGGCTTACATGTAGCAGTAGACTGGACTAAGATATGAAAACAACAGGGTTGGAATGTGCAGCGAATAGCTGGATATAGGTTACTGTTGGTGTTTTGGAGAATACAGGCGTAAGGAAAGTGGGTACAAGGGCTGAGATAGGCAGTCTATGAGTAACAAATAGTGCATTTAGCGTTAGGATATGGGTGTATGGGTACTTGATTGTATCAATATTAGGGTGTTGGAATGTGGGTGTTAGGGTTAAGGCATGGGGCTAGCAGGGCTGGGTTGTGTGAGTAATTGGGTTTAGGTGTGTGGGTAAGTGGGCTGAGGTATATACACTACATTACCAAAAGTATGTGGACACCTGCTTGTCGAACATCTCATTCCAAAATCATGGGCATTAATATGGAGTTGGTCCCCCTTTTGCTGCTATAACATTCTCCACTCTTTAGCCACAAGAGCATTAGTGAGGTCGGGCACTGATGTTGGGCGATTAGGCCTGGCTCGCAGTCGGCTTTCCAATTCATCCCAAAGGTGTTCGATGGGGTTGAGGTCAGGGCTCTGTGCAGGCCAGTCAAGTTCTTCCACACCGATCTCGATAAACCATTTCAGTATGGACCTTGCTTTGTGCACGGGGGCATTGACATGCTGAAACAGGAAAGGGCCTTCCCCAAACTGTTACCACAAAGTTGGAAGCACAGAATCGTCTAGAATGTTATTGTATGCTGTAGCATTAAGATTTCCCTTCACTGGAACTAAGGGGCCTAGCCCGAACCATGAAAAACAGCCCCACGTCAGATAACCATAACCACCCTAAAACCATCCTCATCTAGCCTACTACAACCACATAGCTGCATATAGGGCGGCAGGTAGCCTAGCGGTTAAGTGTGTTGGGAACCAAAAGGTTGCTGGTTCGATTCCCTGGGCTGACTAGGTGAAAAATCTGTCGATGTGCCCTTGAGCACGGCACTTAACCGTAGTTGCTCCTGTAAGTCGCTCTGGATAAGAGGATCTGCTGAGTGACTTAAATGTAAATTATATAAACTGGCATTGTAACCACTGGTAGGGTAAACTCTCATAGTAACCACTGGTAGGGTAAACTCTCATTGTAACCACTGGTAGGGTAAACTCTCATTGTAACCACTGGTAGGGTAAACTCTCATTGTAACCACTGGTAGGGTAAACTCTCATTGTAACCACTGGTAGGGTAAACTCTCATTGTAACCACTGGTAGGGTACAGCACAGAAGTGTTTGATGGATGGTCCCTGGCAAGATTAGGTTCTCTGAAGACATCTGGCCTGTGTTGCTGCCAAGTTGGATGGGAGTGTTAAGTACAAAATGACCAGAACAGTAAGCTGGTGTGTTTGTTCCTATGCTCAAAGCTTTGAAATGTCCTGTATTTCACAAACAGAAATCCGATAGTCACGTGCTTTGTTGTCAAGCTTTTCTCTTTTGATCTCACAAAGCCTTTCACATGTATTCATTATTTCTTCCCCATTGTTACTGTAAGGTGATATAACAAATGCTAAGATCATTCGAGGTTTACTTTGATACGATGCTTGGCTGATACTTTTCAATAATATACTTTTGAAATAGAGTGATCATTTTATTAGTACTGTGTGGTCAGTTGTCATTGTCACTAATAACTCTTCAACAGTTAATGATTTCCCCAGGAAAATGTTATAATCATTTATTTAAGGGGTGTGCAAACAATGCCAAGGTAGTAGGGACCATTTCCACCCTTGTAATCAACAGTTTGTGATTAAATGCAATGTTATGACTACACTTATTCACATTTTGATGTTTCAGCCAATTAAATCATTCACGTAATATTTACACTAATAAATGTAGGCACATGTTGTATAATTTACTTCTGAGAGGTCAGAACGTTAGCTACTTCTTGTCCCCTTTTGGAGAGAGACCGTCGCTACTGTAAATATCTCAAATAACAATAACAGTAAAGAAATTGCCCTCCAAGACCATTTCCTTTCAATGTTAAAATCCTCAGCAATATGCAAGACCATAAACTAGCCCTACTACACACACACACCTGTATACACCGTTTGGAGTGGAGTCAGATTAGTAATATAACATACAATATGTTTACTGGCAGACATGCCACTCTTCACTCATAGTGATTTTGTAAAGCGGTGCTTCTTGGATGCAAAAACATTAGCGGAATGCCAATTTGAAAATATATGCACCACTTATGTTAAGGGAGAGTAGCCGTAACACGACAAGCTCACCGTAGCCTCAAAGTGGGTACATATCAACATAATGGACATCATCATTACACTGTTGTTATAATTGGAGAACACAATGTGAAGTTTTCCCTCACTGGATGATGATGGTCCAGCTAAGATGAGGTCCTCACTCAAACTGAACTCACCTGTCAGTTTGTGAACTGTGGAAATCCAAAGATGTGCCCTCTGTCGCTGTCTCTCTCTCAGCCAGTCTCTGAAGGTGTGTCCTCTGAACTGTAGTTAGTGTTCTGACACCTCTCGCAGTGCTACACCTTTTATAAAGCCTTGTACTGGTGGGACAGGAATCACTTCAGGTGGTGTTTACACGCACACAAACATAAAGTACCGGTACCGCCCTCCAGCAGGGCTGTTGAGTGGGTATGTGTTCACCCCACACAGCGCAGGTACCCAGGGCCAGCCTGAATACCCTATGTTACACCACCAATGTCTAGACACACACACACACGCACATGCACACACACACACACACACACACACACACACACACGCTTGTATTTGCTGTTGATGGGGTAAATAAAAATATTATACATTCATGCTACACACACATCACAACTGCTGTTACCAGACTCTTATTATGATTGCTAAAAACTACACAATTTAAATACTTGCCCCCCAATCCCCCCTTCCCCAAAACATTTGTAAATATTGGACTTCCTGTATTATACTTATGGGTCAATTCACATACATTCACACACACACTCACACACTCACACACACACACACACACACACACACACACGCACATGCTTGTATTTGCTGTTGATGGGAGAAATAAAGATCTTGAATTGTAGCCAGATTTTGTGATAATACATGTGCCACATGAGCAGTATCTGCTGGCTGTGATTGTAGATTGGTTACTGCACCATGTGAGGCTTTTATAGTCGTCAATGTTGGATGGTTTTCTGGTCTCTCTTGATGTTCCGGACCGGTGTGCTGTGTGAGGGAAATGTCAATGAGGATTAGCATAAGAACAGGGAAGTGCAGGTCGCTGGATGCTATTCCACAGCCCATTGGCTCAGCAGCATTCATAATAAAACAACACAGTGAGGGCCTCACTCGACAGTCCTCTGCCGTACCGCAGATCCAGTACAAATCCATTGCATTTCTTTGTGTGTGTGTGTTGGGCGACTCTTATCAGAAATTCAGCCTTCTCTGTGTGGCTCTCTCCATCCCCCATTCTGTCTCACCTCTTTGAAGCAGAGGTTCAGTTGTCTTTACTTCCTGTAGGTCTGATATCTGATTGGTAGTTAACGCAACAGTAATGCTATTGGTCAACAACTCAGATTTTGAATCCAAACAACTCATATGTTACAAAAGGGACTCATTGTCATGTTCTCTTTGTTCCTGACCTGCGCTGGTGAGAAACTCGCTCTCTTTTTCTCTCTCCACCCCAGGGACTCTTGAGGCATGGCCTTTTCAGGCTATGAGTTATCTCTCTCTCCCTCTCTGATCATGCCTAGAATAATGCCTTGTAAAGTATTTTTCTTGTAACCTAAGCACTATACCTTGTACTGTGTGTGAATCCATTCATTTTGCAATGATATTAAAACTGCACTATGCAGAAATCGCTCCGCCATTTCCTGGTTGCTAAAATTCGAATAGTTCGCCTAATTTCAGTTTATGTGACAAAACAAGCATGTATAGTGTAGAGAATCATCGTGCCATCTAAACTGCTGTGAAATATACTTTCCATAACCACAAATATTGTATTTTCAGCTGTTTTGAAGCTGGTGTACAAAACTGAAAGTAAAAGATGCAAAGCGAAACTTAAAAAAATAAGCATAGAAATAGTGCACATAGAACAGATCAACCTCTTGGTCAGGTTACAGATCAACCTCTTAGTCAGGTTAAAGATCAACCTCTTGGTCAGGTTACCCAAAACTTTACATATTGCAGCTTTAAATAATACTTGCTTTGTGCATTCGCTTCTCATGACCATTTCTTGATATTAGTCATCTAAACTCAGAATACTTCATTGTCTCTTTCTCTTTGTTCCTGCCCTGCGTGTGTGTATGTACAGTGGGGAAAACAAGTATTTAGTCAGCCACCGATTGTGCAAGTTCTCCCACTTAAAAAGATGAGAGAGGCCTGTAATTTTCATCATAGGTACACGTCAACTATGACAGACAAATTGAGATTTTTTTTCTCCAGAAAATCACATTGTAGGATTTTTAATGAATTTATTTGCAAATTATGGTGGAAAATAAGTATTTGGTCACCTACAAACGAGCAAGATTTCTGGCTCTCACAGACCTGTAACTTCTTCTTTAAGAGGCTCCTCTGTCCTCCACTCGTTACCTGTATTAATGGCACCTGTTTGAACCTGTTATCAGTATAAAAGACACCTGTCCACAACCTCAAATAGTCACACTCCAAACTCCACTATGGCCAAGACCAAAGAGCTGTCAAAGGACACCAGAAACAAAATTGTAGACCTGCACCAGGCTGGGAAGACTGAATCTGCAATAGGTAAGCAGCTTATTAGGAAATGGAAGACATACAAGACCACTGATAATCTCCCTCGATCTGGGGCTCCACGCAAGATCTCACCCCGTGGGGTCAAAATGATCACAAGAACGGTGAGCAAAAATCCCAGAACCACACAGGGGGACCTAGTGAATGACCTGCAGAGAGCTGGGACCAAAGTAACAAAGCCTACCATCAGTAACACACTACGCCGCCAGGGACTCAAATCCTGCAGTGCCAGACGTGTCCCCTGCTTAAGCCAGTACATGTCCAGGCCCGTCTGAAGTTTGCTAGAGTGCATTTGGATGATCCAGAAGAGGATTGGGAGAATGTCATATGGTCAGATGAAACCAAAATAGAACTTTTTGGTAAAAACTCAACTCGTCGTGTTTGGAGGACAAAGAATGCTGAGTTGCATCCAAAGAACACCATACCTACTGTGAAGCATGGGGGTGGAAACATAATGCTTAGGGGCTGTTTTTCTGCAAAGGTACCAGGACAACTTATCCGTGTAAAGGAAAGAATGAATGGGGCCATGTATCGTGAGATTTTGAGTGAAAACCTCCTTCCATCAGCAAGGGCATTGAAGATGAAACGTGTCTGGGTCTTTCAGCATGACAATGATCCCAAACACACCGCCCGGGCAACGAAGGAGTGGCTTCGTAAGAAGCATTTCAAGGTCCTGGAGTGGCCTATTCAGTCTCCAGATCTCAACCCCATAGAAAATCTTTGGAGGGAGTTGAAAGTCTGTGTTGCCCAGCGACAGCCCCAAAACATCACTGCTCTAGCTCCCAGGAGATCTGCATGGAGGAATGGGCCAAAATACCAGCAACAGTGTGTGAAAACCTTGTGAAGACTTACAGAAAACGTTTGACCTGTGTCATTGCCAACAAAGGGTATATAACAAAGTATTGAGAAACTTTTGTTATTGACCAAATACTTATTTTCCACCATAATTTGCAAATAAATTCATTAAAAATCCTACAATGTGATGTTCTGGATTTCTTTTTCTCATTTTGTCTGTCATAGTTGACGTGTACCTATGATGAAAATTACAGGCCTCTCTCATCTTTTTAAGTGGGAGAACTTGCACAATTGGTGGCTGACTAAATACTTGTTTTCCCCACTGTACATACACACACGCAGGGCAGGAACAAAGAGAAAGAGACAATGAAGTATTCTGAGTTTAGATGACTAATATCAAGAAATGGTCATGAGAAGCGAATGCACAAAGCAAGGTTCATCCTTGGGAGCAATTTCCAAAAGCCTGAAGGTATCACGTTCATCTGTACAAACAATAGTACACAAGTATAAACAACATGGGACCACGCAGCCGTCATATCGCTCAGGAAGGAGACCCGTTCTGTCTCCTAGAGATTAACATACTTTGGTGCAAAAAGTGCAAATCAATCCCAGAACAACAGCAAAGGACCTTGTGAAGATGCTGGAGGAAACAGGTACAAAAGTATCTATATCCACAGTAAAACGAGTCTTATATCGACATAACCTGAAAGGCTGCTCAGCAAGGAAGAAGCCACTGCTCCAAAACCGCCATAAAAAAGCCAGACTACGGTTTGCAACTGCACATGGGGACAAAGATCGTACTTTTTGGAGAAATGTCCTCTGGTCTGATGAAACAAAAATAGAACTGTTTGGCCATAATGACTATTGTTATGTTAGGAGGAAAAAGGTGGTGTTTGCAAGCCGAAGAACACCATCCCAACCGTGAAGCACAGGGGTGGCAGCATCATGCTGTGGGGGTGCTTTGCTGCAGGAGGGACTGGTGCACTTCACAAAATAAATGGCATCATGAGGAAGGAAAATGATGTGCATATATTGAAGCAACATCTCAAGACATCAGTCAGGAAGTTAAAGCTTGGTCGCAAATGGGTCTTCCAAATGGACAATGACCCCAAGCATACTTCCAAAGTTGTGGCAAAATGACTTAAGGACAACAAAGTCAAGGTATTGGAGTGGCCATCACAAAGCCCTGACCTCAATCCTATAGAAAATGTGTGGGCAGAACTGAAAAAGCGTGTGCGAGCAAGGAGGCCTACAAACCTGACTCAGTTACACCATCTCTGTCAAGAGGAATGGGCCAAAATTCACCTAACTTATTGTGGGAAGCTTGTGGAAGGCTACCCGAAACGTTTGACCCAAGTTAAATAATTTAAAGGCAATGCTACCAAATACTAATTGAGTGTATGTAAACTCAATTACGGGCAGCCCCCGAAGTGATGCTTATAATAATAATATGCCATTTAGCAGACACTTTTATCCAAAGCGACTTACAGTCATGCGTGCATAAATTTTTGTGTATGGGTGGTCCTGGGGATCAAACCCACTACCTTGGCGTTACAAGCGCCGTGCTCTACCAGCTGAGCTACAGAGGACTGTCAATCAACTGTTTGTAAAATATAGTATTGTCTTCTCAGGAATTCAGCCATCTTTGTGTTGCTCTTAAATATTATTTAGCCCTACGTGTGTGTGTGTGTGTGTGTGTGTGTGTGTGTGTGTGTGTGTGTGTGTGTGTGTGTGTGTGTGTGTGTGTGTGTGTGTGTGTGTGTGTGTCTGTGTGTGTGGATGTGTGTGTGGACGTGTTTAATTATACTTGTGGGACCAGAAGTCCCCACATGAATTGTAAACAAAAAATAATAACTACCAACTGGGGACATTTTGTTAGACCCTACAAGGTCAAATGCTATTTTTTGCAGGTTAAGGTTAGAATTAGTGTTAGGGTTAGAATTAAGTTTAGGGTTAGGGTTAGGAGTGAGGGTTAGCTTTAGGGTTAAGGTTAGGTTTTCAGGTTAAAGTTTGGGTTAAGGTTAGGGTTGGGGTCAGGGTTAGGGCTAGGTTTAGAATTAGGGTTTATGGAAAATAGGATTTTGAATGGGACTGAATTGTGTCCCCACAAGGTTAGTTATACAAGACTGTGTGTGTCTGTGTGTCTCTGTGTGTGTAGAGGTCCAAACAACTGACCTCAAAGAAAGGCTTAGTCTGAATATTTCAATGCAGCCCTCTCTCTCTCCCACTGCTTGTCACCCTTCCCCCCCTTCTCTGACTGCAGTGTTGTTGCAGTGAGACTGTGTAGGAGACGCATGTGGGTGCATACTAACTCATGGAGTGCTGTGGCTGCGTCCACCCTGCCTACTCCAACACAGACCTGCTGCCTACTCTCCTATTCTTATAAATAAAGCAGAGTAAACATTGAGCTGTTATTAAAGGTGGTGGAGACAGATGGAGGCTGTTGTTTACAAGTTCAACTGAATCACTACCAGCCATGACACCCTTAGCAAAGTTGAGAGAGATGGAGGGAGGGAGAGGAGTGGAGGGGTGGAAGACTAATAAATGTGTAGTAAGATCATTCATCACTGTCTGCATATATCATATCTCTAGTCGGAGGCCATTAGTGGTTGGAACACCACATCTCTCAGATTGATGTAGCATCTCAGCTTTACATTCGGTAACACTCTGTCTAGACTAGAATGCAGCTCCACAGAAAGATGCAGCTCTTCACTCTTTGAGACAAGTGACACTCTATAGAGTCATCCTAGTAGATTTCCATTTTGAATGCTAATGTATACAGCAAGTAGGATATCCATTATTTATTATTTTGGGAACCCAAATGTGACATCTCTTTGAACCGGGGTCAAATGTTGGTGGCTGTTGGAGGCATCATACATTGATTATAGTTTTTTGAGCAAATACCGTTCTCTATCCTCACAAGACCTATCTAAGAGCAGAGATTACATTCATGAAACATGTATTGCGTCAGTCTACAAGGCAATGTGGAGGAGAGCCGTTGTGTGTAGTGCCCTGGTCACATCCTAAAGTCAGTGGTGACGTTGATATTCATACATCCCAGCAGGCTGTGGGCCGGTTCCCAGTCTTATTCAAATCTGTCCTGAACATGTGGTGAATTATTATTAATGAACTGTAGAGTTTAATGGACTATGAGGTAGAACTGGGTTAATCAAGAGCATAAAGTTAGAATTCTTTGTGTTACTGGGCCAGGAATTGTATTGGGTCATTTAATTTCACTGTGTGGGTGAGTAGAGAGGGAATCTGCCCTAGGGTCAAATTGCTTGCTCTTACTTAAATCCATGGCTGTCTTATCTGATGAAAGCATTTTGCTACGGCTGGCCATGCTTTCCACCTGGCTACCACTACCCCGGCCACCAGCTCTGCACCCTCCGCTGCAACTTGCCCATGCCCCCCCATGCAACCCCTATTACTAGCCTGTTCAACATCTCTTTCGTAACGTCTGAGATCCCCAGAGATTGGAAAGCTGCCGCGGTCATCCCCCTCTTCAAAGGGGGTGACACTCTAGATCCAAACTGTTACAGACCTATATCCATCCTGCACTGCCTTTCTAAAGTATTTGAAAGCCAAGTTAACAAACAGATCACCGACCATTTCGAATCCCACCGTACCTTCTCCGCTATGCAATCCGGTTTCCGAGCTGGTCATGGGTGCACCTCAGCCACGCTCAAGGTCCTAAACGATATTATAAACGCGATCGATAAAAGACAGTACTGCGCAGCCGTCTTCATCGACCTGGCCAAGGCTTTCGACTCTGTCAACCAACGCATTCTTATTGGCAGACTAAATAGCCTTGGTTTCTCTAATGACTGCCTCGCCTGGTTCACCAACTACTTCTCAGATAGAGTTCAATGTGTAAAATCGGAGGGCCTGTTGTCTGGACCTCTGGCCGTCTCTCTGGGGGTGCCACAGGGTTCAAATCTCAGGCCGACTCTATTCTCTGTGTATATCAATGATGTCACTCTTGCTGCTGGTGACGCTCGGATCCACCTCTATGCGGACGACACCATTTTGTATACATCTGGCCCTTCATTGGACACTGTGTTAACAAACATCCAAACGAGCTTCAATGCCATACAACACTCCTTCCGTAGCCTCCAACTGCTCTTAAACACTAGTAAAACTAAATGCATGCTCTTCAACCGAACGCTGCTAACTTTCAGCGTCAGTTGTCAGAGCAGCTTACCGATCACTGCACCTGTACACAGCCTTTCTGAAATTAGCCCACCCAACTACCTCATCCCCATATTGTTATTTATTTTGCTAATTTGCACCCCAGTATCTCTATTTGCACATCATCTTTTGCACATCTATCATTCCAGTGTTAATACAAAATTGTAACTGTTTTGCACTATAGCCTATTTATTGCCTTACCTCCATAACTTACTACATTCGAACACACTGTATATATATATATATATATATATATATATATATATATATATATATTCTGTTGTATTTTTTTACTTTATGTTTTGTTTACACAATATGTAACTCTGTGTTGTTGTTTTTATCGCACTGCTTTGCTTTATCTTGGCCAGGTCGCAGTTGTAAATGAGAACTTACCTGGTTAAATAAAGGTGAAATATAAAAGAGACTGAAACTAGCTTGTGGCCTTTTGTCTCTCTCTTCAAACACAGTGAAGGGAGCGGCACCAGGGTTAAATGGAGTTTGGGCTAGACCTTTGTCTCCTTGGTATCTTCCTGATTGATTACAGCATGATGGAGTGATGTTTGTGTATGTTAGGTTTAGCCACCCTCAGAGACAAAGGAAGTGGGCGTGGAGTGATAAAGAGAGGGAGGGATTTAGAGCTAGAAGAGTTGGGGATGATGGTATATAATGTGACGTGAGGGAGAGGGAACGGGGTGCCACTCTGCAGACTGGTATCGGCTTTGTTGAAACTTTAATAAAGTCATTTCTTGATGCAACAAAAACTCTGTAAACCCTTATTTGTAATAAAGTATAGTGGTTATTTTCCACAACAAACACAACACAATACCCTCAGCACCTCTGGCTGGGAGCTTGATAACCACTGCTGTTTGAAGAGAAAATTACAACAGCAATACACCAGGGGATCTTTCTCTGTGATGTCACCGCATGAAACACATCTCCTATACTCTAATAGTGTGATTACATTTAGATTATGTGTGTGGGTTAGTTTCAATTCAGATGCCTATTTTTCTGCCTGTCTCTTTGTCTGTCACATATGGTCACACCTCACACAAATATCCATGGAAACACACACATCCATGGAAACACACACATCCATGGAAACACACGCATCCATGGAAACACACGCATCCATGGAAACACACGCATCCATGGAAACACACGCATCCATGGAAACACACGCATCCATGGAAACATACACATCCATGGAAACATACACATCCATGGAAACATACAAACACCTGTCTGTCTTGCCTTTACACTCGTCAGTGACGAGTACTGAGGATACGAAGCGGCAGGACGCAGACACAGGAATCAACAATGAAAAGGTTGCCTTAAAACTGAGCAAGAGAACAAACAAAGGATGAGTACACGACAAGAAACTAACAATCACACACAACACAATACTGAACAGTCCAGGGCTAAATAGGGGTGGTGATGAGATGATGAGTTGCAGGTGCGCTGGAGGTGATTAGGGTACGTTGGGTTTCCATTCCGGTGTTGCCGAGGTGGTGCGCTCAGACCGGTGGCTCAGTAGACCGGCGAATCAGAGCGCCGGAGGGGAGCAACGGGAGGAGACGTGACGCCGTCTGTCTTGCCTTCACAGTGTTAGGCCTGTGATCCTTTTACTCATCCCTTGGTAACTCCTTGAAAAGAGCACAGGGTTTTTGTTAATGTGTATAAGTGGTTTGACTGACCCTCACTGTGAACTTTGGAAAGGCCAGCTGTTCCCCTTTACAGGATGACTGAAGAGGCGGGTCTCCCAGACACACATTGATTAGAGAGGCATTAATCAAGCCCAGGGATTATCCCCGGCATGGAAAAGGCTGCTTTCTATAGCAAACCAATTACACTTTTTATGGGATGGGAAGGTTAACTGGCTGGATGAGCAATCCGTTTAAATCATTGACACTCGAGGTCTGGAGACGCATGCAAGGGAAGGGGAGGGGAGAAGGACAAGGTATTCTGGATGGAGGGGTGAAGGAGAGGGGAGGGGAGAAGAACAGGGTGTTCTGGATAGAGGGGTGAGGAGAAGAACAGTGTGTTCTGGATGGAGGGGTGAAGGGGAGGGGAGGGGAGGGGAGTAGAACAGGTTGTTCTGGATGGAGGGGTGAAGGAGAGGGGAGGGGAGGGGAGGGGGAGGAGGGAAAGTATAAAATGATATTATTGGCCATTGAAGTTAATTGGACAGGTTGCTCTGAAAGGTCTATGGGAGGCAGGAATGCATGCCCTTGCCCTTGTTGTTTTTATAAAAGAGTGTCTTCCCTTCATGCTGCATTGGTCATGCAGTGGGAGGTGTGTGTGTATATGTGTGTGTGTGTGTGTGTGTGTGTGTGTGTGTGTGTGTGTGTGTGTGTGTGTGTGTGTGTGTGTGTGTGTATGCGTGCGTGTGTGCGTGCATGTGCACATGTGTGTGCGTGTGTGCGTGTGTGTGTTCGATGAAGGATGAGAAGGAGGGACAGAGAAAGGTCCTCTCTTCACTTTAATGGGTCTCATTCCATTAATGACCACCGTCCTGAACTCTACTTAATGATGCCACTAGTTTTAGAAGAACTAAATGAACCTTGTAAAGAGAAACATCCTCTCATTACCTTGTAAAGAGAAACATCCTGTCATTACCTTGTGAAGAGAAACATCCTGTCATTACCTTGTAAAGAGAAACATCCTGTCATTACCTTGTAAAGAGAAACATCCTGTCATTACCTTGTAAAGAGAAACATCCTGTCATTACCTTGTGAAGAGAAACATCCTCTCATTACCTTGTAAAGAGAAACATCATCTCATTACCTTGTGAAGAGAAACATCCTGTCATTACCTTGTAAAGAGAAACATCCTGTCATTACCTTGTGAAGAGAAACATCCTGTCATTACCTTGTAAAGAGAAACATCATCTCATTACCTTGTGAACAGAAACATCCTGTCATTACCTTGTAAAGAGAAACATCCTATCATTACCTTGTAAGGAGAAACATCCTGTCATTACCTTGAAAAGAGAAACATCCTGTCATTACCTTGTAAAGAGAAACATCCTGTCATTACCTTGTAAAGAGAAACATCCTGTCATTACCTTGTAAAGAGAAACATCCTGTCATTACCTTGTAAAGAGAAACATCCTGTCATTACCACATCACCACTTCATGAAGCAATATCAAGCAACTTCAATTAGCTCGTAAAGCCTTCAGTTTATAACGACAGCTGCTAGTTTATGAGGCCTAATCTGTCTTCTAGTCCTCCCCTACAGTATGTGATGAGTCTTTAATCTGTGATGGGATACTCTGTTAATGGGAAAGGTGACATATTTACACACATTTAGTGTCAAGACACTCTTTTCTGACTCGGCTAGACATATGCAGTTCTTACATTGTTCAAATAGAAAGTTCTGTTCTACAGACCAACAGAAATGTTTGATTTTAGCTGGAAAGGTTCCCCAATTTGAGCCGAGGATTTGTGGAATCGCTTTCATGTGCTGACTTCAGTGCCACAGTCATTGGAGGCTCAGCAAGCTGCTATGCTCTCTCAGCCCTTTGAAGTGGAAATGAAGGACTTGACATCTTGTTTTAAAGGGGGTAATTGACATTGTATAACTCAGACACGGACCGCAGTCGGTACCTCAACTCATTCATGATTGATTACAACTTGTTTTATGAAATATGTACAATGCAGCATTCATTATTTATGTATCCCCTAACCTGTGAATTATAGTCAACCACCACCTGTCGACCACCACCTCCAACGTCAACAGATTATCAACTTGAGGGTATAAAATTTGGTTGAAGAGCAAGATTAATTTAGACAAGTCAGTTGAGGCAACAGTAAAGCGAGAACAAATATCATGACTGTTCCACACTGACTGTGAATAAAGAGGTGCTCCTATTTCTTTTAGAATAACATATTATGACAGATTGGAGGTGTAGAGAGGAGCCTTTAAAAAGGTCACCATGCAGGTTATTAATGGCATGACAAATAGCAAATGGGCAATGCCACAGTAATAGAAAAATCAGATTTTTCACTTTAAAATGCATGTCCAACACAAAAAACAATCATTCCGTTGCCGTGGAAAAGCCCAGATATCTTTATTTCCATGTTAACAGTGCAGCTCATCCAGACCTGATGGATTTGTAATCTCAAGGAACATTAACGCATGAAGCACACACAGATAAAATATACATAGTTTGCTGTACCAGCACAGTTAGTACAGTAGGCATGCTAAAACAAAGCAAGACTTGAACTACAGTATCTTGTGTTGTTTCTATTCCATCTGTGGTGAGTGTGATGGAAGGAGTCAGGCGCAGGAGGGTCATCACCGAATACAGAGTTTATTCCTTCGTTGACACACAACTGCGCTCAAATAGCGATCAACGAAACAGGCACAGGGGAAACTCTCATCCCTGGCAAATACACTGTAACGGTAGAATCCAATAATACATAGGCACAGGGGGAAATCTACCCTGGCAACAAAATGTACGAGTAGCTCCACCGAGCTACACTACTCTCACAAATAACAATCACCCACAAGGACAAGGGGGGCAGAGGGAACACTTATACACAAGACAAATGTGATGATGATTGGGGCGACAGTGGTTAGTAAGCCGGTGATGACGAACGCCGAAGCCTGCCCGAACAAGGAGGGGAGGCAGCCTCGGCCGAAGTCGTGACACCATCTTCCAGCATAGAACACTGTTGCTGTCCATGGTCCTTAATCTGTCTCTGGCATGCAGTAGACAGTAAAACGATACTGTCCACCCAAGTGTATAGTCCGACTCCTTCTCCTACCTCTACATACAGTACATATCTTATGAGCTAGAGTGTGTAATGAGGTACCTGTGCAGCCAGCCCAGCCAGACCCTCACATCCCAACGGACCCCTCATGTCAGCCCTGGTGACAGCCCCCTCTCAGCCCCTCTCTGCTGGGGGCCAGTCCCTCAGTGGGACTCAGACATGATGTGCTCTGCCTGCTGGCCCCCCACCTGCACCAGGGTCTGGCTGACTGATCACCTGAATAAATGTCCCATGTACACACACACACACACACACACACACACACACACACATACACATCACACCTCTATTCTCCACCTGTCACTCTCTACCTTTTTTTCTGCATTTTGTTAATCTTTTCTTGAAGGGTAACTGAATTTTCTGAATGTTCAGAGGATATGCATGAAGACAGGGGTTTATTGGGATTGCTTATGCAAAAGAAGGATTTGTCCAAATTTTAAGTATGTGTCTGTATGCATTGCATGAGTGTCAACTCATTTCCCTAATGTCAGCTGCAGCATTCTCCAAATTTGGACATTCTGTTCAGGCAACGTAATTTTCTGAAGACATGGGCAAGCTGTTTGAGTGCTACTTGTATTCAACATAAAATGACAAAGTGTAGTAGGAAACCCTTCAGCAGTTAGAAGTAGAATGCTCATATCTTCAGGCGTATTTTACTTCCCAGGGGACAGTGGGGGAAGGGGGATGTTGGGGGAGAGGAGATGATGAGCGATACATACAGTTGAAGTCGGAAGTTTACATACACTTAGGTTGGAGTCATTAAAACTCGTTTTTCAACCACTCCACAAATGTCTTGTTAACAAACTATAGTTTTGGCAAGTCGGTTAGGACATCTACTTTGTGCATGACACAAGTAATTTTTCCAACAATTGTTTACAGACTGATTATTTCACTTATGATTCACTGTATCACAATTCCAGTGGGGTCAGAAGTTTACATACACTAAGTTGACTGTGCCTTTAAACAGCTTGGAAAATTCCAGATAATGATGTCATGGCTTTAGAAGCTTCTGATAGGCTAATTGACATCATTTGAGTCAATTGGAGGTGTACCTGTGGATGTATTTCAAGGCCTACCTTCAAACTCAGTGCCTCTTTGCTTGACATCATGGGAAAATCAAAGGAAATCAGCCAAGACCTCAGAAAATAAATTGTAGACCTCCACATTGTCTGGTTCATCTTTGGGAGCAATTTCCAAATGCCTGAAGGTACCACGTTCACCTGTACAAACAATAGTACACAAGTATAAACACCATGGGACCACACAGCCATCATACCACTCAGGAAGGAGACGCGTTCTGTCTCCTAGAGATGAACGTACTTTGGTGCGAAAAGTGCAAATCAATCCCAGAACAACAGCAAAGGAAGGCTACCCGAAACGTTTGACCCAAGTTAAACAATTTAAAGGCAATGCTACCAAACACTAATTGAGTGTATGTAAACTTCTGACCCACTGGGAATGTGATGAAATAAATAAAAGCTGAAATAAATCATTCTCTCTACTATTATTCTGACATTTCACATTCTGTTCAAATATTTTTTATTGAACACACACAAGAATGGTGTATAGGTATGAAAGACATGTGTACAGTTCTTATCTAAACATAAGAGAACAGACATGAACAACAAGACCCAGAGTTCTGGACACAAAACAAATATTACAAAACACGACATAAAGAACAGGGACAGGTAGAAAGAAAAAGGGTAGATGTAACCCCCCACTTATACCCCCTTTATCCCCCCTATTCCACCCTATTCCCCTCCCGACTGCTCGAGTGTCGGGGCCAGCACACGCTGCCCAAAGGTATATATAAATATGACAATTGAGAGTGCGTTAAAAGTACAAATTCACAGCACCGACTGGTCCAGGTAAGAGAGGAAAGGCTGCCAGATTTGATCAAATGTTGATAATTTATTGTTCAGAATATATCTAATTCTTTCTAAGTGTACAGTTTTGCCACTTCGCTGAGCCATAATTTGGTAGAGGGCGCTTCCCTCCTTTTCCAAAACAACAAGATTAATTTTTTTGCCGAGATGAGACTGTAAGAGATGAGTTGTTTTTGGGAGTTGGTTAATCCGTTTAGGGAGTCGGACACTCCCAGGATTATCAGAAGCGGGTCTGGGTCTATTGAAGTCTCCAGAACTTCAGAGAGGACCCCAAATATTCCACACCAATAACCATACAGACTAGAGCATTGGGCAAAGCAGTGGAGTAGTGTACCCTGCTCAGCCTGACATTTATCACACATAGGGGATGTATCAGGAAATATCCTATGCAGTTTAGTTTTGGAATAGTGTAATCTGTGTAATACCTTAAATTGTAATGAGACGATGTCTGGAGTTAATGGAGCAGGTGTGGATATACTCCAAGCTATCCTCCCAGTCTGCCACCGAAATATCAGTCCCTAGTTCTTCCTCCCATTTTGCCTTAATGGCATCTGTAGAGGGTGCGCTAACAGATTGAAAAGCGTCATATAGACGAGATATCAGTTTGTCTGAGGTGGGGCATATTTTTATGCATCCGTCAAACATGGAAGGTTTAGCATTCTCAAATGTTGGGAGGTGTTTTCTAACATAGTCTAATTTGTAGGTATCTGAAAAAGTTACTTCTGGGAAGGTTATAAGTTTCCCTCAGCGCTTCAAAGGAAGCAAAGGTCCCTCCTATATATAAATCCCCTATGGTACTTATCCCCAACTCTCCCCATCGCTCAAAGGTGTTATCAAGGTTAGAGGGGGCAAAGGAGGGATTCCTGGCAACAGGGAGCATGAATGATATTGGTCTAAGCTCAAAGTGGACTTTAATTTGCTTCCAGATTCGGACTGTGCTATGTATAATAGAATTGTTATGGTAAAGTGACATCTCCAGATTAACAGGTGACAAAATCACGGCACCAATAGAGAAGGGGTGACACTCCTCCCGCTCCATGCTAATCCAGCTGGGTGGCGGGGTTGCGTCATCCAGCAAAAAGGTAACAGCGCGGAGGTTAGCGGCCCAATAGTAAAATATAAAATTTGGGAGAGACAATCCTCCTTCCATCTTGGATTTACATAGGTGTTTTTTACCTATCCTGTGTGTTTTATAATCCCAGATGAAAGGATTGATAATAGAGTCCAGTTGTTTATGAAATGATTTAGGTATGAATACTGGGATGTTCTGGTATAGGTAGAGCAGTTGTGGGAGGAAGACCATTTTAATGGCATTAATTCTTCCGAGCAGAGAAATTGGGAGAGTTCTCCAAAACTGTATGTTTGCCTTGAGATTTTGCATCAGAGAAGGGAAATTCTCTTTAAATAGTAAGGAGTATTGTTTGGTAACTACAATTCCAAGGTAGATAAATTTTTCTGAAGATAACTTAACTGGAAGATGTTCTAGCCAGGAGGTGTTTTGCAACCGTATGGACATTAATTCACTCTTGTTCCAATTTATTCTGTATCCCGAGAAGGTACCAAACAAATTAATCACCTCAAGAAAAGCTGGAATACTAGCTTGGGGTTCTGTTACATAGAGGAGAATATCATCTGCATATAGGGAAATCTTATTTAGAGTATCTTTAGTATTATAGCCGTGTATTGCTGAATTAGATCTGATCGCTTGAGCGAGAGGTTCAATAATTAGGGCGAAGAGCATAGGCGACAGCGCACAACCCTGCCTTGTCCCTCTGTGAAGGTTAAATCGGGCGACAATGATTGGTTAGTGAGTATTCTCGCACAGGGGTTCCTATATAAAAGCTGGATCCAATTTATGAACCCATCTCCAATATTAAATTTCTGTAGGACCTTGAATAGATAGGGCCACTCAACTTGGTCAAAGGCCTTTTCGGCGTCAAGAGATATAACGGCAAGGTCCACGTTAGGTAACCTCTGAGAATACATAATGTTGAAGAGGCGCCTGAGATTGAAGAATGAGTTTCTATTAGGGATATATCCGGTCTGGTCCGAATGGACCAATTTGCCAATTAAAGTGCTAAGCCTGTTAGCCAGAGTTTTTGCTAAAATCTTTTGGTCTGTATTAAGGAGGGATATTGGTCTGTATGACCCTACCTCTTCCGGATCCTTACCCTTCTTATGTATAACTGTAATAAACGCCTCATCCAAAGTAGATGGGAGAGCTCCATCCTCATTGGCCCGAACCAACATTTTGTGCAGGTAGGGAGAGAGCATGTTGCTGAATGTTTTATAGAATTCACCAGGGTATCCATCTGGGCCCGGGGTCTTGCCACTCTTTAGAGATTTAATTGTTTCTCTAATTTCTTCAAGAGATATTTCCTTATTCAGGAAGTTAGAGTATTCCTGGTTCAGGGCAGGAAGATTACAGTCCTCCAAAAAGTTTTGCATAATTAAGGGGTTAGGATCCGCTTTAGATGTATATAGAGTCTCATAAAACTGACGGAATCTGTCATTGATGTCTTTGGGGAGGAGAGTAATTCCCCAGATGCAGATTTAACTTTGTGAATCATTCGGTCGCTCACGTTTTTTCGAAGTTGTCTGGCCGAGTAATTTGTGTGGTTTGTCACCAAACTCAAAATATTTTTGCTTGGCATAGAGAAAAGATTTAGCAATTTTAGCTGAGAGGATCTGATTGTATTTAAATTTTAAAGACATAATTTGTTTATGTTTCTCCATAGATGGATGTCTAGCATTCTCCCTATCCAGTAAGTGAATTTGTCCCTCCAGTTCTACCAATTTCTTTCTGTTTTGCCTACTCCTGGCAGTCTGAAAGGAGATGATACAGCCTCTCAAATAAGCCTTCAGCGTTTCCCACAATAATGCTGGGGAAGTCTCTGTGTTGTCGTTGGTATCAAAGAAAAATGTAATTTGGTCTTTAAGATGTTCACAGAATGTTGGTTCTGTGAGGAGCTGAGGATTCAACCTCCAGACCCTCTCGTTTGGTACGATGTCACCCAATCTCAGGGAGAAGGTGAGTGGACTGTGGTCAGAGATTATAATATCATGATATCTCACATTACAGGTATAGGGGAGTAGTTTAGCATCAACCAAAAAGTAGTCAATTCGAGTATATACATTGTGAACATGAGAGTAAAAGGAGTATTCCCTACCCGTAGGATTAGAGATCCTCCATATATCAAATAAGTTAGAATTTTTTATGTAGGTATTCAAGAATTCGCTTGAATGGGAGGTAGGGGTTCGCCGGGTAGAGGATCTATCCAAATATTGGTCTAGTACCGAGTTAAGGTCCCCTCCAATGACCAGATTAGTATGGGAGATATCTGGAATCAGGGCAAGGACTCTTTTGAAAAAAGAGGGGTTATCAATGTTTGGCCCATATATATTTAGTAGAGTTACAGAAGTAGAATGGATCTCTCCTATTACGATCACATAACGACCCTCTTTATCCACAATAGTGGTTTTATGTAGAAAGGGAATTCCATTCCGTACCAGAATCACTGTGCCTCTCGTTTTGGCAGAGAAGTTAGAGTGATACACTTGTCCCACCCACTTACATTTAAGTCTGTTATGAGATTTGTTTTTCAGATGGGTTTCTTGCAAAAATATAATATCAGACGAAAGTGCTTTCAAGTGGGCTAGGACCCTGCCTCTCTTAATTGGTTCGTTTAAACCCTTGACATTCCAGGAAGTGAATGTAAGTCCCGCCCTCCTCTCATTTGTAGTTCCTATGGTGGCCTGCATAACATGTAACTCACTAAAAAGGTAAGAAAGCGCACCAAACCATCACGATCAGCATATGTAGCACCTACACCCGAGCAGTATCCAACCCACCCTCCCCCCGCAAGCACCTTTACTCTCCACCCTGTTCCCCTACTTTCCCCAACCTTTACCCCCCCATCAACCCACATTTAACAGGCATACACACATAGGACAGAAAAAAATATGAAAATAAAAATAACAAACACATTGTCTGGCCGATGCCAAAAAAGCATGGCGCGACCTCGAACAAGAGGTAAAACACAAATAAAATCCCAACTATGCGCTCACCTCTAACTATCCTAGAACTTCTACTAACATATGAACTGAGGAGGCTCCTGCACTTAAAGTGTTCAATTAGCATCTAATAAACCTAAACAGAATAAGTTGCAACTTAAACATATTGCGCACTTAAGGTTCATCTTGGGTCAATCCCTGAGATAAGCAATATCATCACAAGATTCTATTGCTAAGCAATACCGGTCTAAACATAAACCATCAGTAACCGACATAGACAGCAGTACAGTTACATATTGTGGGTTAGGAGAAGGGAACAAGGATTTTGATAAATTGAACGTACCCCCCAATCAAAAAAATAACAAAGTAAATAAAAATGTAAAAAAATTAAAAATACATATGTGCACACATACACATATACACATCCACACACACACATACATACATACATACATGTGTATACCTACATACATACACACACACACATACGCATATATATACGCACACACACACACATATACACACGTATACATACACACGTATACACACACGTGGTCCTCTGTAGCTCAGCTGGTAGAGCACGGCGCTTGTAACGCCAAGGTAGTGGGTTCGATCCCCGGGACCACCCATACACAAAAAATGTATGCACGCATGACTGTAAGTCGCTTTGGATAAAAGCGTCTGCTAAATGGCATATTATTATTATTATTACATACATACACACACCCAAAAAAAATATACATATAAAATAAATATTCTTAAATATATACAGATACATACACACGCATACACACATACATCCATACACACACATCTACATACACAAACATGCATACCCCAGAATAATAATCTATACAAATTTAAAATATACACATACATAATACTAAAATGCTAAGAGAAAATAATAATAAAGTACAAATAATTATTATTATATGTACGCACAGGAATAATGTAAGAATTGAAAAATAAATAACGAAACAAAACAAAAATGGGGGAATATAAGTATATCCATCCGAAAGTGTCAATGATCCGACCTGGAAGGCCTCCCAAACAGGCATCGCTCTAAACCCAGTCGGAATGAAAGTGAAATTAACGTTAAGTGAGAGCTCTGACCACCCTCCATTGGTCAGCTCATCGTATTACATGTTCGGTAGCCCTTGCTGAGACCGTTGAATACGGTATCACCCGTTATGGTATGGTATGGATTCGAGTCCGTGAGCAGACCTTAACACACAATGACAAGGCACTCTAACCTGTACGGGGATTGGAGTAAATTGCCGGACAAACTTCTCTGCGTCCAGAACCGAGGAGAGCCAGATCTTCTCCCCGGAAGGCGGGGTAATTCTTAGTCTTGCAGGGAAGAGCAAGGCTGGGCGAAGATGGAGTTTGTAGAGTTTGGTCATGACATCTCTGTAGCCAGTGCGGTGCTTTGCCACATCGGGCGCATAGTCCTCATAGACACGAAAGGGGTGCCCTTTATGTAACAGGTTGCCCCTCATTCGAGCCTCGCGCAGGATAAGATCCTTGGTCTTGAAACTGTGACAACAGATGATTACTGGGCGAGGACGCTGGCCCGGTCCAGGCACTGGGACAAGGGGCGCGATGTGCACGGTCCAGTAGGGGATCCGACGCCAAAACATCCGGTCCCATTGCATCCTTCAGTAGCTTGGCGAAGAAGTCGGTGGGGCGAGAGCCCGCCTCCACCCCTTCTGCCAGACCCACCACGCAAAGGTTATGACGCCTGGATCTGCCCTCCAGGTCGACCACTTTCACAGAAAGCCTCTGCACATTATCCTGCAATGACGTGCATAGCTTCTCTAACTCGTCGATCCTACCAGCGTTGAATTCAGAAGCTTTCTCAAGGTCCACAATACTCTGGCCCTGCGAAGCGACCGTTCGAATGGTGCTCTCGATTTTAGTGTCCAGTTCAGCAATAGTAGCCTTAAGATCCTCCGCTATAGCAACACGTAGTTCTCCCAAAGCCCGGGTAAGTTCTGTAAGTGTCACGTTGTTACCTGTGCCTTCCGCCATGTTTGTCTCGTTGTTTGGTGGGGAGTAGGCCTCTGATGTGGATTTATTGTCCTTTGGTCGCTTATTACTAGGCATTTTCACATAGAAAGTTACAATATTGTATTAGAAAGAAAAGTTTGTTGTAACAAGTGCAATAAAGTAAGTTAGGTTAGATTATTTCGCAAAAAAGTTGCGGGAGCCTCTCACACACAGCCGTTCACTCCAACATGCTAGCTCCGCCCCCTACATTTCACATTCTTAAAATAAAGTGGTGATCCTAACTGACCTAAGACAGGGAATTTTTACTAGGATTAAATGTCAGGAATTGTGAAAAACTGAGTTTAAAAATATTTGGCTAAGGTGTATGTAAACTTCCAACTTCAACTGTACATGCGATCAGTGTTACATGAAGAACAGTAAATGATTGACAAACAGTCACAGCTGGCTCAGATGGATAGCCTGCGCCACAAAAGATAAGGCCAGTTACCTTAACGGAGTGAGTGTGTGTGTGTGTGTGTGTGCGTGTCCATGAGTGTGTGTGTGACTGAGTGAGTGTGTGTCCGTCTGTGTCTATGCCCTCAGGAAACACTGACTTGAAATGCTATTGCAAGCCAAAGTGTGTATTCTACAATGTCTGTCTATTCACCTGTCATTGTCATCCACTCTGCTTCAGGCAATAGAGGTAGAGGTGGCTGTTCAATCTGAGCTTCCTTTGTCACATGTCTAGACCTCAGATAGATAACATCAGCAGTTTTAATCAATCCAGACCTGAGAGTCTAATGGAGAGATATTGGTATTTTATTAACTATGCACTTCTTAAACTAAATGGCAATCTATCAATGAGATCTCAGGGCCTGACAGACACATATTAGGTGTCAAGCAATGTAACACCTAAGTGAAACAAAGGCTTCTGTTTTACACCCAGAGATAGGCTAATCATGTACGTCACGTGTCAAACTCATTCCACGGAGGGCCAAGTGTCTGCAGGTTTTCGCTCCTTCCTTGTACTTGGTTGAGTAATACAAATCGAGTGGCGCAGTGGTCTAAGGCACTGCATCGCAGTGCTAGCTGTGCCACTAGAGATCCTGGTTCGAATCCAGGCTCTGTCGTAGCCGGCCGTGACCGGGAGACCTATGGGGCGGCGCACAATTGGCCCAGAGTAGGGGAGGGAATGGCCGACAGGGATGTAGCTCAGTTGGTAGAGCATGGCGTTTGCAACGCCAGGGTTGTGGGTTCGATTCCCATGGGGGGCCAGTATGAATGAAAGAATAATGTATGCACTAACTGTAAGTCGCTCTGAATAAGAGCGTCTGCTAAATGACTAGAATGTAAATGTTGATGAATTAAGGTCACTAATTAGGAAGGAACTCCCCTCACTTGGTTGTCTAGGTCTTAATTGAAAGGAAAAAGCAAAAACCTACAGACACTAGGCCCTCCGTGGAATGAGTTGTACACCAACCAGCCAGAGCCAATTTTACACAACGTCTCTGTTAGTATTAACTGCTGAGCTGATTGGGAGAGGGGAAAGCTGTTTCAGCCCTTGGTGAGCAAGTGCATTGTTATTTTATCAGAACCAGCAATTTATTGTTTGATCACTGCCCTAAGGCGTCAGAGTCTCTTAGAAAGAAAAAGCCATATCTCAGACTGGCCAATTTCATGTTTATTTTACTTTTATTTAACTAGGCAAGTCAGTTAAGAACAAATTCTTATTTACAATGACGGCCTACACCGGCCAAACCCGGACGACGCTGGGCCAAATGTGCGCCGCCCTATGGGACTCCCAATCACGGCCAGTTGTGATACACCCTGGAATCGAACCAGGGGGTCTGTAGTGACGCCTCAAGCACTGAGATGCAGTGCCTTAGACCGCTGCGCCACTCGGGAGCCAATAAAAATTAAATATTAAGATGGGCAGTCTGAGATATGGCTTTTTCTTTGCAACTCTGCCTAGAATGTCAGCATCCCGGAGTCACTTCTTCACTGTTGACGTTGAGACTGGTGTTTTGCGGGTACTATTTAATGAAGCTGCCAGTTGAGGACCTGTAAGGCGTCTGTTTCTCAAACTAGACACTCTAATGTATTTGTTCTCTTGCTCAGTTGTGCACCAGGGCGCTGTTCTGTGAAGGGAGTAGTACACAGCGTTGTACGAGATCTACAGTTTCTTGGAGATTTCTCACATGGAATAGCCTTCTCAGAACAAGAATAGACTGACGAGTTTCAGAAGAAAGTTATTTGTTTCTGGCCATTTTGAGCCTGTAATCGAACCCACAATTGCTGATGCTCCGGATACTCAACTAGTCTTAAGTTAAAAAGTGATAAGTTGAATGCACCAACTTGTAAGTCGCTCTGGATGAGAGCGTCTGCTAAATTATGTAAATGTTAATGTAATGTAAATGTAGTCTCAAGAAGGCCAGTTTTATTGCTTCTTTAATCAGCACAACAGTTTTCAGCTGTGCTAACATAATTGCAAAATGGTTTTCTAATGATCAATTAGCCTTTTAAAATGATAAACTTGGATTAGAAAACACAACGTGCCATTGGAACACAGGACTGATGGTTGCTGATAATGGGCCTCTGTACGCCTATGTAGATAATCCATAAAAAATCAGCCGTTTCCAGTTACAATAGCCATTTACAACATGAACAATGTCTACACTGTATTTCTGATCAATTTTATGTTATTTTAATGGACAAAACATTTCTAAGTGACCCCAAACTTTTGAACAGTAGTGTATGTCAGGGGAGAGACATCTCTATCAGAGTAAACAGCCCTATGACTAGTGCACATCGTGCCAGGAAGATCTACCGATGATTTAAACTTATTTTGACTCGCATCAGACAGAGTTAGTTCTAACCTTAGCTAACTCTGTCTGATGAGTTGACTTAACCCTAACCCTGACCCTAACCCTGACCCTAACCCTAACCCTAACCCTAGCTTCATGTCTCACCCTGGCTTAACCCTAACCCTAACCCTAACCCTAGCTTAATGTCTACACCCTGGCTTAACCCTAACCCTGACCCTAACCCTAGCTTAATGTCTACACCCTGGCTTAACCCTAACCCTAACCCTAACCCTAACCCTAGCTTCATGTCCACATCCCGGCTCAACCCTTAATCCTAACCCTAACCCTATGGAGGTTCACTAACATTTTACATTGACACTGATCAGTGTAGCGGCTGATAGAGGAAGTGGCTTCTCTTCTCTTGATAGTATCACAGTCTTCATTCTAAAGGAGAATTGCTTTGCTCTCAATCATTATGTCCAAATTCAAGTCTTTATCCTAGAAACCATCTTTGAATAATAACTGTGGAAAATAATCAGTCAATGTCTGCTTCTCCACAGAGCCAGGAGGACTAAGTGTTGTTGCATCAAGATGCTCAGTGTGTGTGAAGCAGTGGTGGCTGGTGGCCCTTTAAATGGGGAGGACGGGCTCATAGTAATGGCTTGAACGGAGTGAATGGCATGATCTCAAACACATCAAACACCTGGTTTCCATGTGTTTGATACCGTTCCATTTTCTCCATTCCATTCATTATTATGAGATGTCCTCCCCTGACCAGTTTCCTCTGGTGTGAAGTCTCTGATAGAGAAGCTGCACCACCTGTTTGGGCCTCCTCTTGTCTCTTCACTGCTCAGTGAGGCATAAGATGAACCCCTTACATCTTAGAGAACCTCCTGCTCCTCACTCTTCATAACGCCCAGGGACCCCCCTCGGTAATCTGCTAAGCAAAATACGCCCCCCCGCTCCCCCCAGCTCACCCAAACCCTGACACGCTTAATTTCAGTTCTTTGGTGACAGTGATGAGACAAGAGACAACCCTCCCCCATCTTCACCAGGAACAGATGAGACAACAGGACATGCTCCACCACATCCCTACCACTCCCATTTTCACTAGGAGCACTACCAGATAGCTAGGAAGACGACCACAGACTGAATTTGCTGTTTAGTTTTCATTATGTGCGGAAACGCAAGGATCAACGCTATGGGTGATGCACACTCAATTCCTCTGAAACACTCTGGAGTTGGTACACGGGACAAAGTGGTGGAACATTTTACTCCCATACTGGTTACTCTATAATATAAAATGACTATATGATATTGTAATACAAAGATTGACTGGATAGTGATAGAGAACATTGGTCCCATTACTTCAGCGACGTTGGTCTGGATCAAGAAGAAAGAAAAAAGAAAAGAAGTGAAGATATGAATGCGTCTTCCTCCTCCTTTCTTCTCCACACACACATGCAAGTCTTTTATTTATTAAAGGAGTTTAAATGTCCACACATGCAAGTCTTCTATTTATTAAAGGAGTTTAAATGTCCACACATGCAAGTCTTCTATTTATTAAAGGAGTTTAAATGTCCACTCTGAAGAAGTTCTTACATGCGTCTCTTTTTCCTGGCATTTAAAAATTAATCCAATATTAATGTTACTTTTCATTACACTTAACTGTAAATAATCCATTTTGTGTCTGGAGAAAGCCTGTCAGCATTTTAATTACTCGATTTTGATTGTCGGAGGTTGATGGCTTCCATTTTCTGGCAGCAGGTTAATTGTGAGAGCTTCATGCTGCTTCTTTGAGAACTTGTGCCATAACTAGACAGTATAATAAAGTATCTTAGAGGGTCTATTTGATCCTTTTCTCTTCTGAACATGACAATCTACAAGGAGGTTGATTAGCCAACTGTTATGATTTAACTGGATAGAACCCAAATGCAGACAAGTACACCAAGCCAGAGAAGTTTTAACAGGTTTATTATAATGTTCAATAGTCCAGGTTTCCAATAAATGGGGAAGAGCAAGTCCAGGTTACAGGGAGGGTACAGATCCAGGTCAGGGCAGGTGTGGTACCGTAATGTCCTAGTGTCCGTGGTGAGTCCAAAGGAGAGGCCCGAGTAGTGGAGAGCAGGATGGTGGTGGCAGGAGTGAAGCGGAGGCAGGAGTCAGGTTCCAAATATCTGTGGCACAGGAGAAAAAGTAAATAAACAGTCCAAAAAACACAAGAGCGAAAACAGACAGGTTGAGTCGGCAGCGAGACTAACATGGTCGCCTTGACTATGATCTGACGATGAGTGGAAAGTTTGACCGGGTCTTAAAGGCTGAGGTGATTATGGTGAATGAGCTGCAGCTGGAACCCTGACTCCCGCACACCAGACTTCACTCCTGCAATCAAGGACAGACAGAGGGGAGGGGGAGAGCAGAGAGAGAGCTACCTAGCAGCAGTAGGCCTAACAGTACCCCCTCTCTACGGACGCCACCTGGCGGCCGACAGGGTTTATCAGGATGTAACCTATGAAACTCACGAACCAGAGCAGGATCCACAATGAAGCTCCTGGGCACCCAGGAACGTTCCTCAGGACCATAACCCTCCCAATCCACCAGGTACTGGAAACCACGACCCCGGCGGCGAACATCCAGAAGTCGCCGGACAGTGTAGACCGGACCCCACCCACGATCTTGGGCGGAGGAGGGGGACGAGAGGGCGGGCACAAAGGGCTAACCGACACAGGCTTAATCTGGGAAACATGAAAGGTGGAATGAACCCGTAGGGGAGGCAGGAAGCTGTAGCTTAACCGCGCAGGGGTTAACAATAGACAGTATCTTGAACGGTCCTATAAAACGAGGCGCCATCTTCTTCGACTCCACCTTCAATGGAAGGTCCCGTGACTTCAGCCATACCTCTTGACCAGGAGAGTAACCGGGAGCCTGGGACCGGTGACGGTTGGCTTGCCTCTGCATGTACGCTCGAAGCTCGGGACAGAGCTACCCTGGCCTTCCTCCAGACCTTGCAGCAGCGGCGCATGTGGGACTGCACCGAGGGTACCGCAAGTTCCCTCTCTTGGGAAGGGAACAGGGGAGGTTGATAACCCAGAGCACACAGAAAAGGAGACAAACCAGAGGAAGCGTTAGTCAAGGTGTTATGAGCATATTCCACCCAGGGGAGCATGGAGCTCCATGACCCAGGGTTAGACCCAGTGACACAGCGAAGTGCGGTCTCCATCTCCTGGTTCGCTCTCTCGGCTTGCCCGTTGGTCTGGGGGGGTGATATCCAGAGGACAGGCTGGATGTAATGCCCAAAGCTTTACAGAAAGCTTTCCACACCTGGGAGACAAACTGGGGACCCCTGTCAGAGACAATATCCGTGGGTAGACCATGAGAGCGGAACACATGTTCAACCAAAATATCAGCCGTCTCTCTGGCAGTGGGCAGTTTAGGTAGGGCCAAAAATGAGCGAACTTAGAAAAACGATCAATCACCGTAAGAATGACAGTCTTACCAGATGAGGGGGGGAAGTCCAGTGACAAAATCCATAGCGATATGCGACCAGGGCCGGCTGGGTATAGGTAGAGGTCGTAGATGACCAGCGCTGGCCTGGGTGGAGTTTTTACTTGGCACATACCGTACAAGCAGCAATGAAGGCTCGAGTGTCCGCCTCCATCGTGGCCCACCAGAACTTCCGTCGCACAAAGTCAAGGGTCCGCGAAACTCCAGGGTGACAGGTAAGGGGAGACGAGTGAGCCCACTGAAGTACCTGGGAGCGAGCAGACTCAGGGACAAACATCCGGTTAGGAGGACCCCTCCCAGGGTCAGCTTGATGATGTTGAGCCTGTCTAACAATCCCCTCGATGTCACATGTGATGACTGCAATACTGCAGGTAGGAGGCAAAATGGGTTCAGGGTTACTACCAGTATCAACAGCCGAATGAACACGAGACAGGGCGCCAGGCTTGACGTTGCGTGACCCAGGACGGTAAGACAGAGAAAAATTGAATCTCCCAAAAAATAGTGCCCACCTGGCTTGACCGGGGGTTGAGCTGCTTGGCTGACTGGAGGTAAGCCAGATTCTTATGATCCGTCCAAACGATGAAGGGTTGTTCCGCCCCCTCCAACCAATGTCGCCACTCCTCGAGAGCCAGCTTAACGGCGAGCAGTTCACGATTTCCAACATCATAATTCCTCTCTGCCTGAGAAAGTTTCCTTGAGAGAAAAGCACAGGGATGCAGTTTGTTATCTTCAGGAGAACGTTGTGACAACACTGCACCTACCCCAGTGTCGGATGCATCCACCTCCACGACAAACTGGCGGTCGGGGTCCGGCTGCATCAGAATGGGAGCCGAGGCGAAGCGATGTTTCAGTTCTTCGAACGCTGATTCGGCCCCTTCATTCCAAGCGAACGGTCGTGAGATGGAGGTGAGAGCGGTGAGTGGCGCCGCAATGCGGCTGTAGTCCTTGATGAACCTCCTATAGAAGTTCGCAAACCCCAGGAATCGTTGAAGTTGTTTGCGGGTAGAGGGAGCTGGCCAGTCCGTGACAGCAGAGATCTTAGCTGGGTCCATCCGCAGCTCCCCTGAGCTATGATGTAACCCAAAAAGAGGTCTCAGACACATGAAATTCACATTTCTCTCCATCTTCACAAACAGTTTGTTCTCCAACAACCTTTGCAACACCTGGCGCACATGCAGTTCATGTTCCTGGGAGGACTCTGAGAAAATCAAGATATCATCCAGATAGACAAAAACAAACCGATTCAACATGTCCCGAAGGACATCATTGAGCTAGTGCCTGAAAAACAGCAGGGGCATTAGACAACCCAAAAGGCATAACCCGATACTCAAAATGTCCCAAGGGTGTGTTGAAGGCAGTCTTCCATTCATCACCCCTTACGAATGCGCACCAGGTGATACGCATTTCGTAGATCCAGTTTCGTAAAGATGGTAGCACCATGAAGGAGGGGAAAAGCAGAATTAATCAAAGGTAGAGAATACTTGTTCTTAATGGTGATGTTGTTAAGTCCACGGTAATCAATACAGGGTCTGAGGGTCTTATCCTTCTTAGCAACAAAAAGAATCCCGCTCCTACAGGTGACGAGGAAGGACGCATAATACCTGCCGCCAAGGAGTCCCGAATGTAGTTCTCCATAGCCTCCGTCTCCGGCCGGGGAGATTGTACAGGCGACTGCTGGGGAGCGGGGCTCCTGGCTGGAGGTCAATGGCGCAGTCGTAAGGCCGGTGAGGAGGAAGAGAAGTAGCTCTGTGTTTGCAGAAAACGGATGCCAGGTCATGATACACGTCAGGAACAGCAGAAAGATCCATGGACTCCAGTGGAGGTTGAGGCACAGTACTGGCAGGAGTCTGAGCAGAACACAAACAATTCACATGACAAAATGTGCTCCATGAAACAATGCTACCTGTCACCCAATCAATGTGTGGATTGTGTTTTATGAGCCAGGGGATACCAAGGACCAGGGGAGTCTGTGGGCAGTCGATAATATGGAATTGAATGTTCTCCTGATGATTTCCCGACACTCTAAGACAAACAGGAACAGTCTGATGGGTAATGCGGGTCAACAATTGTCCATTTAGACCCTTAGCCTGCAGCGGACAGTCCATAGGAACAGTCTCCAAATCCATTTGTTGAGCCCATCTCTATCCAAAAGCTGTCCGGCACCAGAGTCAATCAGCGCACTAACAGAGAAATTCTGGGACTGCCACTGGAGGGATGCCTGGAGCAGAATGCGGGGAGAAGAGGAAGAATCCGCTGCTCGGCTCACCAAAACTTCTCCCATAAATGATGAGCCGCCCTTTTCCCGGACGAACTGGGCAGGAAGGAACGAAATGACCAGCTTCCCACAATACAGGCAGACCCGAGCCTGAATACGACGTGCACGCTCCTCTGAGGACAACCGTGCACGACCCACCTCCATGGCTTCGGGTTCAGTGCTCCTCGTATCGACTCGGGAAGACACGGCTCTCTCCGTAGGGACGATGCAGGGAGGAGTTTGTTGATGACAGACAGGTTGCTTGGAACTAACACTCCTCTCCCCGGCGGCGCTCCCGAATCCGATTATCCAACCTGATAGTGAGTGAAATAAGATTATCCAGCGTAGGCGATTCATCATATGACACCAATTCATCTTTTAAAGTCTCAGACAAAGCATTGATGAACACTCCTTGTAATGCCTCGTCATTCCAACCACTCACTGCTGCTAAAGTCCGAAACTCCACTGCCATCTCCGCCACACTACGAGCCCCTGCCGAAGAGAAAACAACCGTTTCGCAGCCTCCTTGCCTCGTACGGGGTGGTCAAAAACCTTCCTCATCTCTCCGTGGTGAAGGCCACGTAAGCGTTGCAAATGTCCGACTGACTCTCCCAGACCGCGGATCCCCAGGCACGAGCGGAACCGCTAGTAGAGTTGATAAGGTAGGCAATACGGGCTCTTTCTGAGGCGTAGGTGAGGGGCTGTTGTTCAAACACTAACGAGCATTGAGTCAAAAAATCGCCACAGGTTCCCATGTTCCCGTCATAGCGCTCTGGAGCAGGAACAAAAGGCTCTCTGATCTGGGCTGAAGGGGTAGTAAGGACAGACACTTGATTGGTGAGTAATTGAACCTGATTAAGCAGCACCTGACTGTCCTCAGCAATCGTCTTAAACAGGGTATCATGTTGGCCAAGTAGAATGCCCTGATTGGCTATGGCAGTCCAAATTTGAGTGCACTCTGGGTGGTATCCGAGCTACTGTCTGCTGGGTTCATGTTGGTCAGATCATACTGTTATGATTTAACTGGATAGAACCCAAATGCAGACAAGTACACCAAGCCAGAGAAGTTTTAACAGGTTTATTATAATGTTCAATAGTCCAGGTTTCCAATAAATGGGGAAGAGCAAGTCCAGGTTACAGGGAGGGTACAGATCCAGGTCAGGGCAGGTGTGGTACCGTAATGTCCTAGTGTCCGTGGTGAGTCCAAAGGAGAGGCCCGATAGTGGAGAGCAGGATGGTGGTGGCAGGAGTGAAGCGGAGGCAGGAGTCAGGTTCCAAATATCTGTGGCACAGGAGAAAAAGTAAATAAACAGTCCAAAAAACACAAGAGCGAAAACAGACAGGTTGAGTCGGCAGCGAGACTAACATGGTCGTCTTGACTATGATCTGACGATGAGTGGAAAGTTTGACCGGGTCTTAAAGGCTGAGGTGATTATGGTGAATGAGCTGCAGCTGGAACCCTGACTCCCGCACACCAGACTTCACTCCTGCAATCAAGGACAGACAGAGGGGAGGGGGAGAGCAGAGAGAGAGCTACCTAGCAGCAGTAGGCCTAACACCAACACGATTGGTGTTTGGACCATTATTACACACTCTTTGATGTGAGGGTGATCTGAGATGGTGTTATGTGGGTTGTGAGATAGATAGAGAAAGACAGTTTACTGGTGATCAGGACAGACGGAGGGCATCACTGAGCGCATAGTTATGGTTGTGTACTCCTGCTCTTCTCTATTCAGAGGTTTCCAGTGATTTGCGTCGATTGGCTCCCAGCGCTTGACCAAGCAGCCCAGCCACAACCTCCCTCCACAGAGACCAGACCCAGGGGGAACGGTGCTTAGCTCTCTGTTCATGGGGATTACGGGATGGGGGCTTTCGAAGGAGCTCCATGGAGGAATCTACTGTGCATCGGAAATCTTTGCTCCTCTGAGAAGACGGTTTGAAGGGGAAGGACAACAGTGGATTGAGTCACATACAATTATGCAGTTGCAGGCCTTCATTTATTGTAACATGTCCTTTCCTCTTTGTGCATGTAGTGTACATGTAACGATATCTAAACTTATGTATAGCCACCATTATTTGGTGATTGTAAATGGTCATCAATAAATAATAATGTCCTTAAGAATAGACAGCACCCCTCTTTAGGGCCCTGCTCTACTGAGTGGAGAGAAAAGCTGGACAAGAATAACCTTCACCTCAATCAGGACAATTACCAAGCACTGAGCTGGAAAGCACAATCCCTATTAACAAGATAGCAGTAACCTCTTACCTGGTGTCATTCTGCTCATCGTGACCATTAAATGAGCTTTTCCCTTCTGCCCAGGCAATTTTCAAAGCTCCGATTCGCACATTAATCTGTGTTAAACTTTAAATGACGCAACCAAAGCAATGTAGATTTCAATTACTGTGACAAGTATGAGAATATTCATGTCAATAATTGCTTTTTTGTCCGCCAATGTATACCCAATGGGATTGTCCAGGGGCAGTTTGTTATTTGGAATGAAGAAAACTCATTTTGATTAACAGTCAGCAGCATCCACTGTTTTGTGATCGTTATCATGGGCAAATGGGAAACAGATTTGAGGAGAGGTTTACAAATGAGGTGAGGGCAAACACAAAGCAGGTTTTTTTTCTATCCAGAGTTTATAATGCTCCAATCAGCCCCAGACAATTGCTTGCTGCTGGCTAAATGGTTGTGGAATTCCAAGAGCATCCTTCCTCCTCTCCCCAACCCCATAAGCTCCTCCCTGCTGCTTGGGGATTTGAGAGGTATCGACAAGGAATATGTCTGACATATTCAGAGCAGAGAGGGAATATGGTATTAGCATTTCAATTGAGGGACTGTTTTCTCCAGTGCTATAACACAACTAAAGCTACTCACTCACCTCGCCACACCTCGCCTCACCTCACCTTTTCTTCTTTCATTATTTTTGGTTTTTAATGTCATACTCTTTCCTCCGCTCCCCTCTCTCTTTGTCCCTCACATCTCCACTCTTTGTCTTTGTATTCTTTATTGATATTCAACTAGTCATATTCTGCTGTTCCCATCTGTCACTTTTTCTGTGCTTTATTCAAACCTCCAAAGCCTAACCATTTTACTGCCCCTCCCGTTCTGTAGTCAAACCCTAAATGTCAGCCTTGGATCTCTCTGAACCAGGTAGTCAGCCTCCACTTTTGATCCACCAGACACCTCTCATCTTCATTTGGGCTGAAATGAGCTGGGCTTTACTGGGCGGCACTCCCCTCTCCAGGAGAGAGGATCTGAGGACAGCGGAGGGCCGGGGAGGTAACACCAGATGAGGCCCCATCTGGAAAGACCCAGGCTCTGCCAACTCTCACCCCAGTGTCTGGAGACACTCCCCACTCATCAGCAGCCATCAAAGAGTGCAAGCCCTCCCAGCCCTCCCCAGCCCTCCCCGGCACAGTGGGCTGCCCCTCTCTCCCGGCCCCCAGCCTCATTACAGACAAAGAGAGGTAAAATCAGCCAGCACCTCTTCCACCCAGCCACCCACAGGACCCTGTTTAACTTACGTTGTCAGAAATACAGTAGTTACAGGATAAGAATACAGATAAAAGAACGTACGTCTGAGGGGACCTAGCTGTTTACAGTAATAGCCATATCCCCAGTAGAGACTGAGATCAATAGATACATCACATGGTAAGAGATGCAGGCAAAGCCAAATGTGCAGCTCAATGGTCTGCGCTGAGCAATTAGAATACAGAGTGTATTTCAATGGTTCCCTCTCTCTCAATCCTCTCAATCCTCTCTTTTCCTTGTCTCTAAATAAAACCAAATCAAATCAAATCAAATGTTATTTGCCACATGCGCCGAATACAACAGGTGTAGACCTTACAGTGAAATGCTTACTTACAAGCCCTTAACCAACAATGCAGTTTTTTAAGAAAATAAAAAAAGTGTTAAGCAAAAAATAAATAAATAAAAAATAGCAAATAATGAAAGAGCAGCTGTAAAATAAAATAACAGTAGGAAGGCTATATACAGGGGGTACCGGTACAGAGACAATGTGCGGGGGCACCGGTTAGTCGAGGTAATTGAGGTAATATATACATGTGGGTAGAATTAAGGTGACTATGCATAAATAATAAACAGAGTAGCAGCAGCATAAAATAGGGTGTTGGGGTAGGGGGGCAATGCAAATAGTCCAGGTAGCCATGATTACAGTGAGGGAAAAAAGTATTTGATCCCCTGCTGATTTTGTATGTTTGCCCGCTGACAAAGACATGATCAGTCTATAATTTTAATGGTAGGTTTATTTGAACAGTGAGAGACAGAATAACAACAAAGGAAATCCAGAAAACGTTTGGCAACTCAAACCTTCAGCTCCCTCCACAGATCTTCTATGGGATTAAGGTCTGGAGACTGGCTAGGCCACTCCAGGACCTTAATGTGCTTCTTCTTGAGCCACTCCTTTGTTGCCTTGGCCGTGTGTTTTGGGTCATTGTCCTGCTGGAATACCCATCCACGACCCATTTTCAATGCCCTGGCTGAGGGAAGGAGGTTCTCACCCAAGATTTGACGGTACATGGCCCTGTCCATCGTCCCTTTGATGCGGTGAAGTTGTCCTGTCCCCTTAGCAGAAAAACACCCCCAAAGCATAATGTTTCCACCTCCATGTTTGACGGTGGGGATGGTGTTCTTGGGGTCATAGGCAGCATTCCTCCTCCTCCAAACACGGCGAGTTGAGTTGATGCCAAAGAGCTCCATTTTGGTCTCATCTGACCACAACACTTTCACCCAGTTCTCCTCTGAATCATTCAGATGTTCATTGGCAAACTTCAGACGGGCCTGAATATGTGCTTTCTTGAGCAGGGGGACCTTGTGGGTGCTGCAGGATTTCAGTCCTTCACGGCGTAGTGTGTTACTGTAATGACGCTCCAGGAGAGTGAGGATCCATTTGCAGTTTTATTACAATCTGGGTCGTACAAACAGGGTCAATCGCCAGCAGACACAACAGTAGGGATAAGGCAACTCGTAATCCAGGTACAGGCATAAGGTCAGGGCAGGCAGCAAGCTTACCAAAATCAGTCCAGTAAAGAATATAGTCCAGGGCAGGCAGCAAAGAATCAAGGAGGGAAAAACAGTCCAGAGTAAATCCACGGGCAGACAGACACAGGCGAAAACGCACAGAAATGATCACCAGGGTAAACAAGACTTCGCAAGGGGAGAGAGTTTGAGAGCACCTAAATAGTCTACTGATGGGAGTCAGGTGCAACGGTAATCAGAGCCAGGTATGTGGGAAATGTAGTTCAGGGGTTTAATACTCAGGAGAGGGTTCCCTCTGGTGGTGAGCAGGAGGAACAGCGGGAGTCTCGTTTGTGACAGAGCCCCCCCCCTGCGAGCGGCTCCTGACGCGAAGAGGCGAACGACGCCGGGGTCTTCCTCGAGGTCGGGGGCCCGGTTTCTCCGGGTGCGTCCTATGGAACTCAGTCATGAGTGCGGGGTCGAGTATGTCCTCTGTATTAACCCAGGATCGCTCTTCCGGTCCGTACCCCTCCCAATCCACCAGATATTGGAGGAGCCTGCCCCGGCGTCTGGAATCGAGTAGATCTCGAACCTGATATGCCTCCTCGCCGTCCACCAAGATGGGTGGGGGCCCTGATCACTGGTCTGCTCCTCCTCCTCCGCTCTCGGACCACCAGCGGGTTTGAGAAGTGATACATGAAAAGTGGGAGAGATACGATAATTAGAGGGTAATGCCAAACGGAAGGAAACTGGTGTAATCTGTTTAACAATTTGGAAGGGACCTACATACCTGGGACTGAGTTTCTTGCAAGGAAGTCTGAGGCGTAGGTCTCGAGTGGATAGCCAGACCCATTGACCTGGAGTATATTCGGGATTGGGGCGACGGTGACGATTGGCCTGCAACTTCTGTCTCCTGACAGCACGTAGCAAGTGGGTGTGAGCCTGACTCCAGATGTCCTCGCTTCTCTGGAGCCAGTCGTTGACAGAGGGTACCTCGGTGGGTTCCCCTGACCATGGAAATAGGGGAGGTTGGAAGCCCATTACACATTGGAATGGAGTTAGACCGGTGGAGGGTTTCTGGAGTGAGTTCTGTGCATACTCCGCCCACATGAGGAATCGACTCCAGTCTGCTTGGTTCTGATGACAGTAGGCTCTGAGAAACCGGGTGATCTCCTGATTGAGGCGTTCTGTCTGACCATTAGATTGTGGGTGATATCCTGAAGTGAGGCTAATGTTGATGTTGAGTTGTTGGAAGAATGCTGACCATACTCTGGATGTGAATTGGGGCCCCCGGTCCGACACGATGTCCTCAGGCAGGCCATAGAAGCGAAACACAAGGTTGCACATGAGTTCGGCTGTTTCCAATGCTGTGGGCAGTTTGGGAAGTGGAATCAACCGGCAGGCCTTGGAGAAGCGATCTATGACAGTGAGTATTGTGGTGTTCCCATTGGACTTGGGAAGATCGGTAATAAAGTCTATGGCAAGATGGGACCATGGTCGGTGGGGAACTGGCAGTGGTTGCAGTAGGCCCGATGGTAGTTGTCTGAGATGTTTGCTTGTGTTACAGGTGGTGCATTCGTTAATGAATTTTATTGTGTCTGCCCGCAAGGTTGGCCACCAAAAGCTGTTCTGAAGCAGGTGAACAGTGGCAGCGATTCCAGGATGACCGGAGCTGAGTACGGAGTGAACTTGCTGTAGCACTTTCTGACAGAGATCCTGAGGTACAAAAGTTTTGTTAGGGGGGCATTCGGGAGGAGGGGTCTTTTGTGAATTGGCCTGGGTGAGCTCTGTCATGATGTCCCACTGAATAGGGGCCACGATTAATGACTCAGGAAGCAGGGTTTCCTTGGATTCAGTGGGAACTACACCGTCGTGTTGGCGTGATAATGCGTCTGCTTTGGTGTTCTTTGAACCGGGACGATAGGTAACGGTGAAGTCAAATCGTGTAAAGAAGAGAGCCCACCTCGCTTGTCTGGGATTCAGTCTCTTGGCAGATCGCAAGTATTCCAGATTCTTGTGGTCAGTTAGAATCACAAACGGGTGTTTAGCTCCCTCCAGCCAATGACGCCACTCCTCCATAGCTGCTTTCATGGCCAACAGTTCTCGGTTCCCGACGTCGTAGTTCTGTTCGGCTGGACTAAGTTTGCGGGAGTAATAGGCGCACGGATAGAGCTTGAGTGGGGATCCGTGCCGCTGTGAGAGGATGGCTCCAATGCCCGTATTAGAAGCGTCCACCTCAACTGTAAACGGGATTTCAGGATTAGGGTGGTGGAGGATGGGGGCAGATGTGAAACGTGACTTGAGTTCTGCGAAAGCCTCCTGTGCTGTAGTTGACCAGGTGAGGTGTGGTGCATTTCTCTTAGTCATAGAGGTTAAGGGAGAGGCTACCGAGCTGAAATTCCTGATGAAGCGTCGGTAGAAGTTCGCAAATCCCAAGAAGCGTTGTAACTCCTTTAAGGTTACTGGCAGTGGCCAGTCTAGAACGGCCTTGACCTTCTTCTCGTCCATGGCGACTCCCTCCTGGTTGATGATGTAGCCCAAGAAAGACGTGGAAGTCTGGTGAAATTCGCACTTCTCTGCTTTGGCGTATAATTGGTGATCAATGAGTCGTTGTAATACTGTTCTCACGTGTTGCACGTGTTCCTCATAGGTGTTGGAATAGACGAGAATGTCATCGATGTAAACAATTACCCAACGATTAAGCATGTCCCGAAAGACGTCATTGATAAACGACTGAAATACGGACGGACTATTGGACAGCCCGAAAGGCATCACCAAATACTCATAGTGCCCAGTGCTGGTAGAGAAGGCTGTCTTCCATTCATCACCGTCCCGGATGCGAATGAGATTGTAGGCGCTGCGGAGGTCCAGTTTGGAGAAGTACTTGGCTTTGCGGAGTTGTTCTAGGGCAGCTGGTACCAGCGGTAAAGGATATCGAAACTTGACGGTGATGTCGTTGAGACCCCGGTAGTCGATACAAGGGCGTAGGCCACCGTCTTTTTTTTAACAAAGAAGAAGCCAGAGGCTGCAGGTGATGTCGACGTTCTAATGAACCCCTTCGAAAGTTCCTCCTCGATGTAGTTGTTCATGGCTTCTGATTCGGGTTGTGATAGGGGGAAGATTCGGCCCTTAGGTGGTGTTGTGCCTGGTAATAGTTCGATGGAACAGTCGCTTGATCGGTGGGGGGGAGTTCCATCGCCTTGGTCTTGCTAAAAGCTTCGATGAGGTCAGAGTATTCAATGGGAAGAGTGGGGAAAAGGACCGGCTCGTCCTTTAGCGTGACGGTCTGAATGGAGAGTGAAGGGCTGCCAGTTAAGCAGTTGGAGTGACATGACGGGTCCCATTTGATGATACGACCCTCCCTCCATGAGATGAGGGGATTATGTTGACGTAGCCAGGGGAGTCCAAGAATAACCGGGTTATGAGGTGATGAGATGACGTAGAAACGAATTACCTCAGTGTGAAGGGTACCGGTCTGTAGTTGAAGGTCCACGGTGGTGTGCAGGACCCTCCCATCGCCGAGAGGCCGTCCATCTAGCGCCTCCACTGCCAATTGAGAGTTACAGGAGATTAATGGGAGTTGTTGTTGTTGGGCAAACTCGTGAGACATAAAGTTCCCGGCTGCTCCTGAGTCTAATAGAGCTGATGTGGATATATGATTGCCCTCTAGAGATAATACTATAGGTACTTTGATGCAAGAACTGGAATGATGTGCTTGAACACAAGGACTCACCGAAGAGGGATTACGAGGAGGTGGTCTTGTGGGGGCAAAACGCCCTCAGATGGCCCGGTTGACCACAATAGAGGCAGAGATGTTGACGTATGCGGCGTTCTCGTTCTTCCGGAGTCAGGTGAGTATATCCGAGCTGCATGGGTTCAGTTTGAGACAGAGTGACCGGGTATTGTGTGCTGGTGGGTACCGTTCTGAGTGGACGACGTGAACGAATCAGATTGTCAATCTGAATGGTTAGTTCGATGAATTGATTCAGCGATTTCCCTTCATCTCGGCAGGCCAGTTCGGATTGCAACTCCAAGCTGAGTCCCTTGCGAAAGAGCAGCTTAAGTGTGCTCTCCACCCAGTCGGTTTGAGCTGCTAGAGTGCGAAATGTCAAAGCATATTCTGCTGCGGTATTCCTGCCCTGGCTCAACGCAAGTAGTCGGTCATCAGCTCTCATACCTCCCTCCGGGTGTTCAAATATTTCCCGGAAGCGTTGAAGAAAGGTACCAAACGATGGAAAAGCAGTGCCATCCTCTCTCCAAACCGCCGTCACCCACTCTAACGCCTTGTCAGCGAGGAGTGAGCATACCAAGGAAATCTTGCTGGCATCGGTGACATACATAGCTGGTTGTTGATCAATGAATAATGAACATTGCAGTAGAAATCCCTTACTTTTAGTTGGGTTGCCGTCGAACTTATCAGGGAGAGCCAGACGTGGGTTAACTGTGAGTGACGGTGGTGGAGAAGCGCCCACACTCGCGTTCGGTGGAGGAGGGGCTGGGTTTGTTAGCGACACCGGCAACCTCTGTAGCGTCCTGACGAGTTCCTCTGTTACTGTAGTTAAATGGGTTAGCTGCTGTTGATGAATGGCGAGTTGGTGAGCTTGAGTGGAGATCTCCGTGGACATCTGAACCAGAGCTGCTGGATCGTGTGTTGGCGAAGTCTTCTGTAATGACGCTCCAGGAGAGTGAGGATCCATTTGCAGTTTTATTACAATCTGGGTCGTACAAACAGGGTCAATCGCCAGCAGACACAACAGTAGGGATAAGGCAACTCGTAATCCAGGTACAGGCATAAGGTCAGGGCAGGCAGCAAGCTTACCAAAATCAGTCCAGTAAAGAATATAGTCCAGGGCAGGCAGCAAAGAATCAAGGAGGGAAAAACAGTCCAGAGTAAATCCACGGGCAGACAGACACAGGCGAAAACGCACAGAAATGATCACCAGGGTAAACAAGACTTCGCAAGGGGAGAGAGTTTGAGAGCACCTAAATAGTCTACTGATGGGAGTCAGGTGCAACGGTAATCAGAGCCAGGTATGTGGGAAATGTAGTTCAGGGGTTTAATACTCAGGAGAGGGTTCCCTCTGGTGGTGAGCAGGAGGAACAGCGGGAGTCTCGTTTGTGACAGTTACCAATTGTTTTCTTGGTGACTATGGTCCCAGCTGCCTTGAGATCATTGACAAGATCCTCCCGTGTAGTTCTGGGCTGATTCCTCACCGTTCTCATGATCATTGCAACTCCACGAGGTGAGATCTTACATGGAGCCCCAGGCCGAGGGAGATTGACAGTTATTTTGTGTTTCTTCTATTTGCGAATAATCACACCAACTGTTGTCACCTTCTCACCAAGCTGCTTGGCGATGGTCTTGTAGCCCATTCCAGCCTTGTGTAGGTCTACAATCTTGTCCCTGACATCCTTGGAGAGCTCTTTGGTCTTGGCCATGGTGGAGAGTTTGGAATCTGATTGATTGATTGCTTCTGTGGACAGGTGTCTTTTATACAGGTACAAACTGAGATTAGGAGCACTCCCTTTAAGAGTGTGCTCCTAATCTCAGCTCGTTACCTGTATAAAAGACACCTGGGAGCCAGAAATCTTTCTGATTGAGAGGGGGTCAAATACTTATTTCCCTCATTAAAATGCAAATCAATGTATAACATTTTTTACATGCGTTTTTCTGGATTTTGTTGTTGTTATTCTGTCTCTCACTGTTCAAATAAACCTACCATTAAAATTATAGACTGATCATTTCTTTGTCAGTGGGCAAACGTACAAAATCAGCAGGGGATCAAATACTTTTTTCCCTCACTGTAGCTGTTCAGGAGTCTTATGGCTTGGGGGTAGAGGCTGTTAAGAAGCCTTTTGGACCTAGACTTGGCTGTCACGCCCTGGCTCTGGGGACACTGTTATGTTGAGCCAGGGTGTGTAGATCTATGTATTTCATTTCTATGTTGGCCAGTGTGGTTCTCAATCAGAGGCAATGAGTGTCAGCTGTGGCTGGTTGTCTCTGATTGGGAACCACAGGCTGTTTGCCCACAGTGGTTGTGGGATCTTGTTCGTGTTGGTTTGTGTTTGACCATTGACTGTCACGTTATCGTTTTGTTGTTTTTGATCGTGTGATCATTATATAAATAAATATGTTCTCATTCAATGCTACGCCTTGGTCCTCCTCTCTTCCCGACGAGCGTGACAGAAGATCCCACCAAGACTGGACCAAGCAGCGTGTCCAGGAGCCATCGCCAGGGAGATCTCTAGCAGATCTCCTTCGCCTCCTCGACTGGGTCAAGCCGGGTGAGGAAGAGAAGGGCCGGACTTGGAAGCAGAAGGGCGAAAGTCTGGCGAGGGACATGGAGACCTGGTCCACGGGTAGGAGAGATGCCCAGAATTTTTTTAGGGGGGGGCTAACGACGTGGACGACGGGCCAGCAGGAGACCGCGACAGAGCGGCCCAGCGGGTTGGCAGAGGAGGCCGCCAGGTTACGGGGGCCACTGGTCGAAGAGGGGATGGAAGGTGTAGAGGCACGGCGAGAGGTACTGGGGTGTGTTACCAGTCCGGTCCGGCCCATTCCAGATCCCTGCGTAGGGCCAGTGGTGTGTGTCCCCAGTACGGTCCGGCCTGTTCCTGCTCCCCGCACCAGGCCAATGGTGCGAGTCTCCAGCCCGGTCCAGCCTGTTCCTGCTCCACGCACCAAGCCAGGGGTGCGTATCGTCAGCCCGGTCCGGCCTGTTCCTGCTCCCCGCACCAAGCCTATGGTGCGCGTCGCCAGCCCGGTTCGGCCTGTTCCTGCCACTCGCACCAAGCCAGGGGTGCGAGTCGTCAGCCCGGTCCAGCCCGTTCCTGCTCCACGCACCATGCCAGGGGTGCGTATCGTCAGCCCGGTCCGGCCCGTTGCTGCTCCACGCACTAAGCCAGGGGTGCGCATCGTCAGCCCGGTCCGGTCCGTTCCTGCTCCACGCACCAAGCCAGGGGTGCGCATCGTCAGCCCGGTCCGGCCCGCTCCTGCTTCCCGCACCAAGCCAATGGTGCGCGTCGCCAGCCCGGTTCGGCCCACTCCTGCTCCTCACACCAAGCCAGTGGTGTGCGTCGTCAGTCCAGCACGGCCCGTGCCTGTTCTCCACACCAAGCCAGTGGTGGGCGTCGTCAGTCCGGCACGGCCCATGCCTGTTCCACTGGTGCCTGGTCCGGCACCGGTCAGATGCGTTACGCCGGAGCTAGAGCAATCCGCTCCATCAGTGTGCTGTCCAGCTCCGGCCAGCGGGGCCAGACCGGACCAGGGGTACTTTGGGGGGTTGGAGAGGGAGTGGGGATCAGGCCCGGAGCCGGATCCGCCGCCAAGGCGGAGTGCCCACCCGGTCCTTCCCCTGTGGTATTTAGTTGGCGCGGTCGGAGTCCGCGCCTTTAGGGGGGGGTACTGTCACGCCCTGGCTCTGGGGACACTGTTATGTTGAGCCAGGGTGTGTAGATCTATGTATTTCATTTCTATGTTGGCCAGTGTGGTTCTCAATCAGAGGCAACGAGTGTCAGCTGTGGCTGGTTGTCTCTGATTGGGAACCACATTTATACAGGCTGTTTGCCCACAGTGGTTGTGGGATCTTGTTTGTGTTGGTTTGTGTTTGACCATTGACTGTCACGTTATCGTTTTGTTGTTTTTGATCGTGTGATCATTATATAAATAAATATGTTCTCATTCAACGCTGCGCCTTGGTCCTCCTCTCTTCCCGACGAGCGTGACATTGGCGCTCTGGTACCGCTTGCTGTGTGGTAACAGAGAGAACAGTCTATGACTAGGGTGGCTGGAGTCTTTGACAATTTTCAGGGCCTTCCTCTGACACCGCCTGGTATAGAGGTCCTGGATGGCAGGAAGCTTGGCCCCAGTGATGTACTGGGCCGTACGCACTACCCTCTGTAGTGCCTTGTGGTCGGAGGCCGAGCAGTTGCCATACCAGGCGGTGATGCAACCAGTCTGGATGCTCTCGATGGTGCAGCTGTATAACTTTTTGAGGATCTGAGGACCCATGCCAAATCTTTTCAGTCTCCTGAGGGGGAATAGGCTTTGTCATGCCCTCTTCACGACTGTCTTGGTGTGTTTGGACCATGATAGTTTGTTGGTGATGTGGACCCCAAGGAACTTGAAGCTCTCAACCTGTTCCACTACAGCCCTGTCGATGAGAATGGGGGCGTGCTCAGTCCTCTTTTTTTAACCACAGTGATTGGAGTAAGGTACTCGGCATACCCTGATTCAAGGAGTCTCACTGAATGGAATGAGGTACTACAGTGCCTCATCTTTGTTCTCAACTCAGTTGTATGAAAAATACATATTGATGTGCTCTTCTAACCTGATGCAACCTTGGTGATGTAACCTGGGGAATGTAACCTGGGGAATGTAACCTGGGGAATGTAACCTGGGGAATGTAACCTGGGGAATGTAACCTGGGGAATGTAACCTGGGGAATGTGGGTGTTGCATTGTTTAGAGGATCCGGCAGCCTATTTAGGTCCAGATGGAATCAGAGCACAGGAGGTTGGTGGCACCTTAATAGGGGAGGACGGGCTCGTGGTAATGGCTGGAGCGGAATCAGTGGAATGGTATCAAATACATCAAACACATGGTTTCCAGGTGTTTGATGCGATTCCATTTGCTCCGTTCCGGCCATTATTATGAACCGTTCCCCTCAGCAGCCTCCAGTGAATCAAAGGTCAGGTGCAAAAACACAAAAATGTGTCAGTTGTTTATATATTTGCAAGTTGTTTATTGCCTATTGACGCTCAGTCAATTGTTTGGCGCTTGGACCTTTATAGCCTACTTGAGTCCAGTTAATATATCGCTAATGGCCAAGTGTATTATTTTTGTTGATCAAGTATTTTTCTTACTCTATGGATCCAGTCTTAAAGTGAATAAATCTATTCATAATCTGGTAGAGGTAATAACTAGGCCTGCGACAGAAGTGGAGTCCTCGCCTGCGTTGGCGAAATGGCCGCGAATTGCACATCACTGTAGGAGCTCTCCCCGGCTTGGCTCACGCAGCAATGCCACTCAATGAGACAAATCTTCGGCTCGAAAGAGTGTTATGCTAATTGTCGCCATTTACACGGGAAGAGTGAATTGATTGCTGTGTTAAACAACTGCCGTCATGGTTGCCTCGCTTGCCAACAGCCTTGTGGCTATTGTAGTCTTTTAACTGTTGAACGACAGGGATCGCTAAAGTTGTTCCAGCTGAGGCAGGCATGCGAGGGAGGGGCAACTGCACAATGAACTGTCTGAGCAGGGGAACGGGTCCAATTATCTTGCCGGCGAGGACTCACCTTGTACTGCTTGAACACAACTTCACTCACCGACTTTCGTCTTCGTTAGTCTTACTGCTCGAACACACCCAATGAGTTCATGTGGGGAGAAATGGAGGGAAATCTCTGAGATCACGTGAAGATAGGTCAAAGGCACAGTGGACAAGTTAGTTTTGCATGGACCGGGATGGGTGGAGATTTCTCCTTAGGCAGTGGTGTAAAGTACTTACGTAAAAATACTTTAAAGTACTACTTAAGTAGATTTTTTTTAGTGTCTGTACTTTACTTTACTATTTATATTTTTGATAACTTTTACTTTTACTTCACTACGTTACTAAAGAAAAGAATGTACTTTATAAAAAATAAAAATAAAATACCCCCTTTTTTCTCCCCAATTACGATCTTGTCACATCGCTGCAACTCCCCAACCGGCTCGGGAGGTGAAGGTCGAGTCATGCGTCCTCCGAAACATGACCCGCCAAACCACGCTTCTTAACACCCGCCAGCTTAACCCGGAAGCCAGCCGCACCAATGTGTCAGAGGAAACACCATTTAACTGATGACCGAGGTCAGCCAGCAGGCACCCGGCCCGCCACAAGGAGTCGCTAGAGAGATCGGGTCAGTCAATTACTAATATACTAATATTCTTAGTAAAAGTAATTATCTTCAACTCGCAATCTGTGGATTCTATTTGATTAGATAGATTGAAATGGTATGTTAAACATCACAGCATAGTTGTAAGATATGTGGGAAGCATAAATCCAAAGAGGGTGGCCAGCAGAGATAGGCTGAGGGTTAGGATGTGGAATTGGAGACAAATGGGAGTGGAGTTGCTGGGCGGGGAATAGAATGATGGTTGTGCACCACCCTATGGGACTCCGATCACAGCCGGTTGTGATACAGCCCGGGATCGAACTCGGGTCTGTAGTGACGCCTCCAGCACTGCCATGCAGTGCCTTAGACCGCTGCGCCACTCGGGAGGCCAATGATGTACTTTTTACTCCATACATTTATTTGTAAATGGCGTCTGAGTGTTGGCGTGTCCCTGCTATCCATAAATTTAAAAAACAAGAAAATGGTGATACTTGAGTATATTTGAGCAATTACATTTACTTTTGATACTTTGGTATACCTCAATTACCTCGACTAATCTGTACCCCTGCACATTGACTCTGTACCGGTTTCCCCCTGTATATAGCCTCGCTACTGTTATTGTACTGCTGCTCTTTAATTATTTGTTATTTGTTATTTTTTACTTAAAACTGCATTGTTGGTTAAGGGCTTGTAAGAAAGCATTTCACTGTAAGGTGCTGTATGTGGCAAATAAAGTTTGATTTGATTTGATTTGATTTATACCAAATACTTTTAGACTTTTACCCAAGTAGTATTTTACTGGGTGACTTTCACTTTTACTTGAGTCATTTTCTATTAAGGCATCTTTACTTTTACTCAAGTATGACAATTGGGTACTTTTTCCACAACTCTCCTTAGGTTAGTATCAATGGAATGGTCGAAAATGAGCAAACCCCACCCACCCGGGGCACCGTCCCATGCAAACCGACTTCGCCCACTATCACACATTGAAAGACCAGAATTAGGTGGTGTATAATTTTCAGTCGATAATCTAGCCTACTTTGTGTGGATCTTTCAGACTATTTTCAACCAAAAATCGTTAACACAATGCAACACATAGCTATGCAATCCAACACTGTTACCATCACTGTTAGAATGTTCCATCCTCCTGACCAGTGTTCTCCAGCAGCTGTATGCCTATTCCTCATGTAACCTCTGACCTCTTCTCTTTGTCTCTCTCCTAATCTGTTCATTCTCTCCTCATCTGTTCACTCTCTCCTCATCGCTTCACTCTCTCCTCATCTGTTCACTCTCTCCTCATCTCTTCACTCTCTTCTCATCTCTACACATCTCTTCACTCTCTCCTCATCTCTTCATCTCTTCATTCTCTCTTCATCTCTTCACTCTCTCCTCATCTCTTCACTCTCTCCTCATCCCTTCACTCTCTCCTCATCTGTTCACTCTCTCCTCATCTCTTAATCTCTTCACTCTCTCCTCATCTCTTCACTCTCTCCTCATCTCTTCACTTTCTCCTCATCTCTTCACTCTCTCCTCATCTGTTCACTCTCTCCTCATCTCTTCATCTCTTAACTCTCTCCTCATCTGTTCACTCTCTCCTCATCTGTTCACTCTCTCCTCATCTCTTCATCTCTTCACTCTCTCCTCATCTCTTCACTCTCTCCTCATCTCTTAATCTCTTCACTCCCTCCTCATCTCTTCACTCTCTCACAGTCAGAGAGGAGACAAAGAGCCAAGCTGATCTTCCCCTAGATTCACTCTCACTCTGGATACCTGATCGGGGATCATGGGATGGATCGCATGGTTTTCATCTTTGTTTGGAGAATGAAAAATAGAACTTCACTCCGGGCCAGAGATGAGCTGCATGACCTGAGTGAGTAGGCATCCCGGCTTTCCTCCTCCTCTTGAAACACTTGTAACATGTACAATCCATACCAAACAACAGACTGAGGCAGCTGTGAGTTTGCAATGCACACTGTAACAAGCAATAGTGTATTCATAATCACTGATCAAATTACATGAAATGACTTTGCCACTTATGCATGCTCAGTGCTACACTGATTGTTTAGTGGGGAAATCACTGTTAAACTGCATCATGACATCTGTATTTGGCAATAGCAGCAATGTCCAACATCTGTTTCGGTGCCATTCCCCTGGCCTGTCATTCAATTAGCTCTGGAGTGACTCTACTGTTGTTCCATGGCTTCTGGGTAATTGGGCTTTGTCTCCTCTACTCAAAGCCCTTACCAAAATAGTTTGTGTTTTATTCAGCGAGAGGAGCTAAAATGAAGTGGCTAAATGGAGTCATTAGAGTCCATTACCACAGAGTATGATGCTTTGCCATGCGCCCATTATCTTTGGGCCACCCATCTATTTTCTCCTCTCATTTTGGGGCTGAGATTCCCCTGTCTGCTCTGCTGTCTGTCTGCTGTCTGTCTGTCTGTCTGTCTGTCTGTCTGTCTGTCTGTCTGTCTGTCTGTCTGTCTGTCTGTCTGTCTGTCTGTCTGTCCTGTCTGTCCTGTCTGTGCTGTCTGTCCTGTCTGTCTGTGCTGTCTGTCCTGTCTGTCTGTGCTGTCTGTCCTGTCTGCTCTGCTGTCTGTCTGTGCTGTCTGTCCTGTCTGCTCTGCTGTCTGTCTGTGATGTATGTCTGTCCTGCAGAAAGTAAGTCATTGTTACAGGACATCCGATGACTTTAGGAATTAATGAATTCTTCCTCAGATACCACCAGTAGATGAATATTAACATGAAGGTCTTGTTTTGCTGTTTGGTTTTCGTAGTCTACAGACTACGACTATCAGCTGCTCCTGTATCCCCATAGTTGTAGAGATTAGTGTTGGTTAAATAAGATGTTCTGTGTTGATGCTACCAAATAAACAGTATTCGTAAGATACAGGAGTAAGTTGACGATATGACAAGCATATACTGTATATGCACACTGTGTAACCTCTGCACCCTGCTTTAAAATAGGATTTTAGAGTGGGTGACAACATGATGGATAGAGCCTGATATCTCCCAGGACTAGGCCCACAGGCAGCAGGCTTCGTCTGCGTGACTCCAGGGGGTCGCATCACGTGAACAGCCGATGGCACCAACCAGCTGATTGTCACCTCATAGTGACTGACCTCCTGCTCCTGTAATTTAGCACCCACTCTGTTCCCCTCTGTCCCTTGGATCCAATTGGAGAGGATCCATTCTAGAGACACAGAAGGATGCTCACCCCCTCAACCCCAGTGTTCCTCCACGTGGTTCTGGCTCAGTGAACACCATTATAGTACAGAGAGGACGTGTCCCACAGAGGCAGAGCAGCAGAGCCTGGCTCAGATGGGAGTCAGCTTTGCTTACTCTACGGCAGCTGCACTATGGAGGGATGTGGCCTGTCTCATTCTCCATGGGCTGGACTGTATCTCTGTCACTATCAATCACCGCTGTGACAGAGAGAGGTTGTTTAGGTGGCGGGGCAGAAACGGCCACTGTTGAAACACTATAGATGGAGTTGAGAGGTGTTGAGATGAGGAGAGCTATGCAGCGTAGATAGCCGATGTGGACGATATGGGACCGTCAACAGAGGTTTCCATCACATATAGCCTGATTTGATTAGCATGTAAGTGTGCAGGCTTTTCGTAATGTACTTTTCCCTTCCAGCCATTCTGACGTAGTCTAACTAACACACAAGCACTGAGCTTCTGAAAACAACCCCCTTCTTCCCTGAACCCAAGGGACAGGAGGACGCTGTGGTGGTGTTGTCGCTGTGGGGACTGTTTTCCCGGAGTCTTTGTCAATCTGTTTAATTACCTTCATCAAAGGTGAATTAATTCAGAGATTAGTGAGTGAGACACCAGTGTAATGAGATTTAATGTGTTGGGGGTGAACCCCATCTATGTGACGAGACACAGGCTGTAGGCCTCTATTTTCAAGGTACCGTTGTGTCTTTGTGAGTGTTAATAGGTTCCGACTGAGAGGGGCTTTAGCTGTGAGAATCTTGAAGCGGGCCTGAAGGACATTGTTTGGGTGAAATTCATATTGATTCAGAGGGGAGGAGGAAGACGAAGGGACTGGTGATAAACCTGGCCTACTTAAACTGACAATCAATACAGATTTCAACCCTTCCTGAGGAAATAAGCATCAATTACGTGTAACTCTGGCGAGGAACTGCAGCGGATAATTACATCTTCCACAACAGGTCAGTGGGTGTCTCTTACCTGACAAGGTGGCTAATGCAATTCAGCATGCTCGAAAAGCACCAGCCAATGCTTGTATTACCATACATACGTAGCGTTGAGCCGGCCCGTTTCCTCTCAGTCAGCTCAACTGTTGTTTCTCCATGACCTCAAGTGACTCTGCTGATGACATCAAGGCTTCAGATAAAAGGAAACAGAACCCCTTGCTGTGTGTTGTTTGTGGGTGTAGAACAGAATGAAGTGGCTTGCCATGCGTTGTCATTGAGAACAACACATGCTGATGCCAGAGCTCATATAATGCCTAATGATTATTATTGTCCTCCGAGGGCCTTTTAGTTCAAATCATAACTGAGTTTCAAATCAAATCAAATGTTATTTGTCACATGCGCCGAATACAACAGGTGTAGACCTTACAGTGAAATGCTTACTTACCAACAATGCAGTTTTAAGAAAGATAAGTGTTAAGAAAGCATTTACTAATAAACTGAAGTAAAAAATGAAGAAATAAAAATGTTTTCAGTTATTGTGGTTTATGCAACGTTTACAGAGTCATGTAGAGTTACGTAAAAAGAAAGCTTAATCACCATTTGTACTTTTGTACAAATGCATAATTAAATATACCTCTTGTGTCATTGAGTGGTGGTGTACTGGAGCTATAAATAAGCAGGCCGGATGGTCTTCATTGCTCTCTGTCTGCTATTTATTCAACATATCCAATTAGTTCACCGGAATTCAAACAAAAGCAATCTGGCATTAACTCGCGTCTCCTTCGTCAACAAGCAGCTCCACGGTCACACCACACTCGATTCCCAGCTTCTTTATTTTGTGTAATTATTTTTGGGCTTGATATAGATTTCCCCTTTCAGTGAAGCCTGTCTTGGTGTGAAGGGTGATGCTAAAAGGATGCATTGAACACTGGGGTCTAAATCGCACACTCTCAAATGAAATGATTACAGCGCTAATCTGAAGACATTAATAGGAAACGCTTGTTTAAAGGCAGCGGAGGAAAGAATCATCTGTGCTGTGGTCATTTAAAGGAGTGTAAAGTTGAGTAGTTTAGGAGTGCAAAGTTTACTAGCCATTCCTCCTGCTCTTTAGCTCACTCTGATAGATAGCATGCATATTTTCTAATGAACAAGCCAGTGAAATTGAAACGACTGATGTTATTGTTTCCCCGATAGAATGGAAGGATTATTGCTGTCTCAAAGATGGTCACATTTCTAAATCAGTCATAATCCTCTCATTTTTTCATTGATATGCCATACATGACACTGGAGGACCCAATTACACACAAGTTCCATGTCTGCAGTCTGGGTTTGGATGCTTGTCTGTTTGTATTCTTTTTCAGTTTTAACCTTTGAACTTGAACTGTTCACTACTAGGGTATATCCTGCAGTAGAAAGTGCCAGTGTTTGATTGGACTCTTCAGAACCATTAGCTAAGGTTACGGTGTAATTGTGGGCTAATCACAATGGGGGTTTATTGCACCTACTAAAACCCCACTCTGCAGGACACTGTCCCGTGGGACGTAGCCTACTCTCTAAACACCACTCTGCAGGACACTGTCCCGTGGGACGTAGCCTACTCTCTAAACACCACTCTGCAGGACACTGTCCCGTGGGACGTAGCCTACTCTCTAAACACCACTCTGCAGGACACTGTCCCGTGGGACGTAGCCTACTCTCTAAACACACCTGCACTACTTCAGTAAAACACTCTGAAGAGAGATCATTTGGCTTTGGACAAAGAAAAAAGAGGACAAATTAATAGGCAGGGATATAATGAATTACATCATTAAGTCCAACAACACTATGCAATGGGTAAATTGTTTGTATTTCTGCAATACTCACAATTGAAATTCTCCAATGCCAACACAGCTTACGTGAGATTATGCCATCAGCTGAAGCTTCCCCAGAAAAGCCTGCTGGGCTGCAGTCCTTATAGAGCTGTTGCCACAGTAACCAGAGCTAACACTAAGTGTGCATGGTCTACGTACAGCTGAATGAAAAACAGTATGTCTGTCTGTCACATTATGTCTCCCTTTCTGAAAATGTGCTAAATCAAATCCAGCTTGAATCCACATTGTGTTGAGCATCTGATACAGTCAGTTGGACTACATGTTTGGAATATATATTACTATATCTGATACAGTCAGTTGGACTACATGTTTGGAATCCAGGCTCTGTCGTAGCCGGCCGCGACCGGGAGACCAATAGGGCGGCGCACAATTGGCCCAGCGTCGTCCAGGGTAGGGGGGAGAATGGCCGGCAGGGATGTAGCTCAGTTGGTAGAGCATGGCGTTTGCAACGCCAGGGTTGTGGGTTCGATTCCCACAGGGGGCCAGTATGAAATTTTTTTAATAATAATAACAACAAAAAAATACATATATGCACTCACTAACTGTAAGTCGCTCTGGATAAGAGCGTCTGCTAAATGACTAAAATTGTAAATGTAAAAATGGAATATATATTACTATATCTGATACAGTCAGTTGGACTACATGTTTGGAATATACACTGCTCAAAAAAATAAAGGGAACACTTAAACAACACAATGTAACTCCAAGTTGATCACACTTCTGTGAAATCAAACTGTCCACTTAGGAAGCAACACTGATTGACAATTAATTGTACATGCTGTTGTGCAAATGGAATAGACAACAGGTGGAAATTATAGGCAATTAGCAAGACACCCCCAATAAAGGACTGGTTTTGCAGGTGGTGACCACAGACCACTTCTCAGTTCCTATGCTTCCTGGCTGATGTTTTGGTCACTTTTGAATGCTGGCGGTGCTTTCACTCTAGTGGTAGCATGAGACGGAGTCTACAACCCACACAAGTGGCTCAGGTAGTGCAGCTCATCCAGGATGGCACATCAATGCGAGCTGTGGCAAGAAGGTTTGCTGTGTCTGTCAGCGTAGTGTCCAGAGCATGGAGGCGCTACCAGGAGACAGGCCAGTACATCAGGAGACGTGGAGGAGGCCGTAGGAGGGCAACAACCCAGCAGCAGGACTGCTACCTCCGCCTTTGTGCAAGGAGGAGCAGGAGGAGCACTGCCAGAGCCCTTCAAAATGACCTCCAGCAGGCCACAAATGTGCATGTGTCTGCTCAAACGGTCAGAAACAGACTCCATGAGGGTGGTATGAGGGCCCGACGTCCACAGGTGGGGGTTGTGCTTACAGCACAACACCGTGCAGGACGTTTGGCATTTGCCAGAGAATTCGCCACTGGCGCCCTGTGCTCTTCACAGATGAAAGCAGGTTCACACTGAGCACATGTGACAGACGTGACAGAGTCTAGAGACGGCTTGGAGAACGTTCTGCTGCCTGCAACATCCTCCAGCATGACCGGTTTGGCGGTGGGTCAGTCATGGTGTGGGGTGGCATTTCTTTGGGGGGCCGCACAGCCCTCCATGTGCTCGCCAGAGGTAGCCTGACTGCCATTAGGTACCGAGATGAGATCCTCAGACCCCTTGTGAGACCATATGCTGGTGCGGTTGGCCCTGGGTTCCTCCTAATGCAAGACAATGCTAGACCTCATGTGGCTGGAGTGTGTCAGCAGTTCCTGCAAGAGGAAGGCATTGATGCTATGGACCGCCCGTTCCCCAGACCTGAATCCAATTGAGCACATCTGAGACATCATGTCTCGCTCCATCCACCAACGCCACGTTGCAGCACAGACTGTCCAGGAGTTGGCGGATGCTTTAGTCCAGGTCTGGGAGGAGATCCCTCAGGAGACCATCCGCCACCTCATCAGGAGCATGCCCAGGCGTTGTAGGGAGGTCATACAGGCACGTGGAGGCCACACACACTACTGAGCCTCATTTTGACTTGTTTTAAGGACATTACATCAAAGTTGGATCAGCCTGTAGTGTGGTTTTCCACTTTAATTTTGAGGGTGACTCCAAATCCAGACCTCCATGGGTTGATACATTTGATTTCCATTGATAATTTTTGTGTGATTTTGTTGTCAGCACATTCAACTATGTAAATAAAAAAAGTATTTAATAAGATTATTTCATTCATTCAGATCTAGGATGTGTTATTTTAGTGTTCCCTTAATTTTTTTGAGCAGTGTATAATTCCAGTGCCTGGAGCTGTGTTGAGGTAAAGGTCAGAGGTAAAGCCCAGTGCCTGGAGCTGTGTTGAGGTAAAGGTCAGAGGTAAAGCCCAGTGCCTGGAGCTGTGTTGAGGTAAAGGTCAGAGATAAAGCCCAGTGCCTGGAGCTGTGTTGAGGTAAAGGTCAGAGGTAAAGCCCAGTGCCTGGAGCTGTGTTGAGGTAAAGGTCAGAGGTAAAGCCCAGTGCCTGGAGCTGTGTTGAGGTAAAGGTCAGGTGTAAGCCCAGTGCCTGCAGGCTTAGAGCACTGCTGTATGCTGTATTTTTTTGAGCAGTGTATATTACTATATCTAATACATGCATGTGTAGAGCCTGGAAAGTTAAGAAACAAAGCAAGAGAATGAGAGAGTGGCTCAGAGGAGCCGGGACATGAACGAGTCAGGTTAGCAGGTCTTTGAGCGTCCCCCCCACTCCCTCCTTACCTCCCTCCCTCCCTCCTTGCCTCCCTCCTTACCTCCCTCCCTCCAGCCCCATGCCGCTGCTTCACTGCCTGTCTCTTTTCATGTTGTAGTGCCTGCCAGTCCTTTGCTGAGAGCAGGACTGCACACACAGCCCTCGCAGCCCCTGACCTGTGGGGACGTGACACAATCGATAGCCTCTCTCCCTCCTCCCCTATCTCCTCCTGGACTGTGTTAACGTACCAGTAGATCACAGAATCTCCTCCATATCGACCAGACAAGTGCTGCTCTAAAGTTTTTGCTGTGTAATTTAAAAGGAGAAATGACCACAGGAACAACGCAGGATGAGGGACAGGAATAGAGGGATTAAACTGAAGTGGTTCAGTTTTTGTTGGGTTTCACTGACAGTCATTGGTTGTTTTAAGATTCTACAGTGATATGCGAGATTCCAGGTGTTTGCGTTGAGTGTTTTATGTAGTGTGTGTTATAGATTTTGATTATTAATATAATAATACGTTAATAAATGAAATTGGAGTGCTTCTCAGGCATTAATCAACAGCTGACCAGCAGAGGTGAGTGTGACCCAGAGTCTCTGTTCTGGTCATAAGTTCACGCTATTGCTTTGGTAGTCATTCTAATTTCATTAATGTATGTACACACCACTCGGGTCTCACTATGTAGTCCCTCGAGAGGCATGCTCAGGTAACAGCTATCTCTCAAATGAAAGAAGAACGTTTGAAAGTGTAATGAGTCTTTTACAGTAGGTCAATCTGGTGGAGGAGCCATGCCAGTTCCTATTCTTTCTCACGGAAAGCCAATGATCTCCTGAACATGTGGAAAAATACAAATGCAAATCCTCTGCCTCACAACAATTCCAGCAGGGAGAGTGGTGGAGCTGTCAATCAATGACCCCAGTAGAATGTCAGGGAAAGGGAAAGAGAGAAAGGGGGAGGGGGAGGTGGATGAGGGGGAGGGTGGTTGTGTGTCTGTAAAGGTGTGTATTTGTATGTGTGACCCGTGAACACATAGGATTGTTTGAGCCCAACCTTTGTGTTGTGTGTTCTCACAGACAGAATTTAATGCTATTTGAATTGGTCCACCTGGGACCACAGGCCTGGGTTTGCTCAGGTGTTCTATGAATGTGATTTATTTGCGTTGAAGGAGATCCAAATGAAAATGAGTCAGCTACAACCCAGTGTGACTGGAGAGATGGAGAGAGATGGAGAGAGATGGGAGAAAGGTGGAGGAGAGAGGGGGAGAGATGGAGGAGATGGGGAAAGACGGAGGAGATGGGGAAATATGGAGGAGAGACGGAGATCAGTGGGGGAAAAAGGACCCAATGGTCATACTTGAGTAAAAGTAAAGATACCTTAATAGAAAATGACTCAAGTAAAAGTGAAAGTCACCCAGTAAAATACTAAAAGTCTAAAAGTATTTGGTTTTAAATATACTTTATTATCAAAAGTAAATGTAATCGCTAAAATGTACTTAAGTATCAAAAGTAAAAGTATAAGTATAAATCATTTCAAATTCCTTATATTAAGCAAACCAGACCGCACCATTTTCTTGTTTTTATATTTACGGACAGCCAGGGGCACACTCCAACATTTAGACATATTTTACAATCTAAGCATGTGTGTTTAATGAGTCCGCCAGATCAGAGGCAGTAGGGATGACCAGGGATGTTCTGTTGATAAGTGCGTGAATTTGACAATTTTCCTGTGCTGCTAAGCATTCAAAATGTAACGAGTACTTTTGGGTGTCAGGGAAAATATATTTTTTGGGTATCAGGGAGTAAAAAGTATCAGGGAGTGTAGACCAGGCTAATGTAGACCAGGCTAGTGTAGACCAGGCTAGTGTAGACCAGGCTAGTGTAGACCAGGCTAGTGTAGACCAGGCTAGTTCAGGACAGGCTAGTATAGACCAGGCTAGTATAGACCAGGCTAGTTCAGGACAGGCTAGTATAGACCAGGCTAGTATAGACCAGGCTAGTCTAGACCAGGCTAGTATAGACCAGGCTAGTTCAGGACAGGCTAGTATAGACCAGGCTAGTATAGACCAGGCTAGTCTAGACCAGGCTAGTATAGACCAGGCTAGTGTAGACCAGGCTAGTATAGACCAGGCTAGTATAGACCAGGCTAGTATAGACCAGGCTAATGTAGACCAGGCTAGTGTAGACCAGGCTAGTGTAGACCAGGCTAGTATAGACCAGGCTAGTGTAGACCAGGCTAGTGTAGACCAGGCTAGTGTAGACCAGGCTAATGTAGACCAGGCTAGTGCAGGACAGGAGCTACATGTATATTGATGAATTTCCACATTGGAATAATGAGCAAATACAGTGAATTAAATAGTCATGAACGAGCACATCTGTACTCATTGTACCATCCCTACACCCCTTCCTTTCTCATTTAAATTCCATCCACACCCTCACTCCTCTACATCGTAGACTTCCCCCTCTCCCTTCCTTTAATTTCCCCACTCAGTCAGCTGGCTCCCTATGGCAAGAGGAGGTCAGTGGAGGTAGAATGTGTGAGCTTGATGTGTCTATGCTGAGGAAAAGGTTCTGACCTCTGAGAATCTTATCTCTCCTCCTATCCTGCTCATCTGTTCCCTCCATCACGGCCCTCCACACCCCAGAGAGGACCTTCATCAACACACCTCCCTCTCTTTCTCTCTCTCTGTTTCTGATCCCCTTTCCAAGGAAGGATTACTTTTATACTATTCCAGGTATTCCTTAAAGAGGTAGGGTTTCAAGTGTCTCCGGAAGGTGGTCAGTGACTCCGCTGTCCTGGCGTCGTGGGGGAGCTTGTTCCACCATTGGGGTGCCAGAGCAGCGAATAGTTTTGACTGGGCTGATCGGGAACTGTGCTTCCGTAGAGGTAGGGGGGTTAGCAGGCCAGAGGTGAATGAACGTAGTGCCCTCATTTGGGTGTAGGGTCTGATCAGAGCCTGAAGGTAAGGAGGTGCTGTTCCCCTCACAGCTCCGTAGGCAAGCACCATGGTTTTGTAGTAGATGCGAGCTTCAACTGGAAGCCAGTGGAGTGTGCGGAGGAGTGGGGTGACATGAGAGAACTTGGGAAGGTTGAACACCAGACGGGCTGCAGCGTTCTGGATAAGTTGTAGGGGTTTAATGGCACAGGCAGGGAGCCCAGCCAACAGCGAGTTGCAGTAATCCAGACGGGAGATGACAAGTGCCTGGATTATCTATCTTCCTCTGAACGAGCCTGGTCTATACTAGCCTGGTCTACACTAGCCTGGTCTATACTAGCCTGGTCTATACTAGCCTGGTCTATACTAGCCTGGTCTATACTAGCCTTGTCTATACTGACCTAGTCTACTCTAGCCTGGTCTACACTAGCCTGGTCTACACTAGCCTGGTCTACACTAGCCTGGTCTACACTAGCCTGGTCTATACTGGCCTTTCCTGAACTAGCCTGGTCTACACTAGCCTGGTCTATACTAGCCTGGTCTATACTAGCCTGGTCTACACTAGCCTGGTCTGTACTAGCCTGGTCTACACTAGCCTGGTCTATACTAGCCTGGTCTATACTAGCCTGGTCTATACTAGCCTTGTCTATACTGACCTAGTCTACTCTAGCCTGGTCTACACTAGCCTGGTCTACACTAGCCTGGTCTACGCTAGCCTGGTCTACACTAGCCTGGTCTATACTAGCCTTTCCTGAACTAGCCTGGTCTACACTAGCCTGGTCTACACTAGCCTGTTCTACACTAGCCTGGTCTACACTAGCCTGGTCTATACTAGCCTGGTCTATACTAGCCTGGTCTATACTAGCCTGGTCTACACTAGCCTGGTCTATACTAGCCTGGTCTATACTAGCCTGGTCTACACTAGCCTGGTCTACACTAGCCTGGTCTATACTAGCCTGGTCTATACTAGCCTGGTATACACTAGTCTGGTCTATACTAGCCTGGTCTATACTGGCCTAGTCTACTCTAGCCTGGTCTACACTAGCCTGGTCTACACTAGCCTGGTCTATACTAGCCTGTCCTGAACTAGCCTGGTCTACACTAGCCTGGTCTATACTAGCCTGGTCTATACTAGCCTGGTCTACACTAGCCTGGTCTATACTAGCCTGGTCTATACTAGCCTGGTCTACACTAGCCTGGTCTATACTAGCCTGGTCTATACTAGCCTGGTCTACACTAGCCTGGTCTATACTAGCCTGGTCTACACTAGCCTGGTCTATACTAGCCTGGTCTACACTAGCCTGGTCTACACTGGCCTAGTTTCTTGACAGTGTATTTTTCAGTGTATCTCTATTTCATCATGGGGATTACCACATACCAATCATGGACATTTTCTCATTATACATATACATTCCGGCCTGTCAGTTGTGTTGGTGTTAACAGGGATGTATGTTCACTTGTGAATATGTGTCCAGACATCTGACTATGGTGGCTACTCTAATAGGCTTTAGTGGCAGAATACAGCAGTGCTCTAAGCCTGCAGGCACTGGGTTTACACCTGACCTTTACCTCAACACAGCTCCAGGCACTGGGCTTTACCTCTGACCTTTACCTCAACACAGCTCCAGGCACTGGGCTTTACCTCTGACCTTTACCTCAACACAGCTCCAGGCACTGGAATTATACACTGCTCAAAAAAATTAAGGGAACACTAAAATAACACATCCTAGATCTGAATGAATGAAATAATCTTATTAAATACTTTTTTCTTTACATAGTTGAATGTGCTGACAACAAAATCACACAAAAATTATCAATGAAAATCAAATATATCAACCCATGGAGGTCTGGATTTGGAGTCACCCTCAAAATTAAAGTGGAAAACCACACTACAGGCTGATCCAACTTTGATGTAATGTCCTTAAAACAAGTCAAAATGAGGCTCAGTAGTGTGTGTGGCCTCCACGTGCCTGTATGACCTCCCTACAACGCCTGGGCATGCTCCTGATGAGGTGGCGGATGGTCTCCTGAGGGATCTCCTCCCAGACCTGGACTAAAGCATCCGCCAACTCCTGGACAGTCTGTGCTGCAACGTGGCGTTGGTGGATGGAGCGAGACATGATGTCCCAGATGTGCTCAATTGGATTCAGGTCTGGGGAACGGGCGGTCCATAGCATCAATGCCTTCCTCTTGCAGGAACTGCTGACCCACTCCAGCCACATGAGGTCTAGCATTGTCTTGCATTAGGAGGAACCCAGGGCCAACCGCACCAGCATATGGTCTCACAAGGGGTCTGAGGATCTCATCTCGGTACCTAATGGCAGTCAGGCTACCCCTGGCGAGCACATGGAGGGCTGTGCGGCCCCCCAAAGAAATGCCACCCCACACCATGACTGACCCACTGCCAAACCGGTCATGCTGGAGGATGTTGCAGGCAGCAGAACGTTCTCCACACTGTCTCCAGACTCTGTCATGTCTGTCACGTGCTCAGTGTGAACCTGCTTTCATCTGTGAAGAGCACAGGGCGCCAGTGACAAATTTGCCAATCTTGGTGTTCTCTGGCAAATGCCAAACATCCTGCACGGTGTTGGGCTGTAAGCACAACCCCCACCTGTGGAAGTCGGGCCCTCATACCTCCCTCATGGAGTCTGTTTCTGACCGTTTGAGCAGACACATGCACATTTGTGGCCTGCTGGAGGTCATTTTGCAGGGCTCTGGCAGTGCTCCTCCTGCTCCTCCTTGCACAAAGGCGGAGGTAGCAGTCCTGCTGCTGGGTTGTTGCCCTCCTACGGCCTCCTCCACGTCTCCTGATGTACTGGCCTGTCTCCTGGTAGCGCCTCCATGCTCTGGACACTACGCTGACAGACACAGCAAACCTTCTTGCCACAGCTCGCATTGATGTGCCATCCTGGATGAGCTGCACTACCTGAGCCACTTGTGTGGGTTTTAGACTCCGTCTCATGCTACCACTAGAGTGAAAGCACCGCCAGCATTCAAAAGTGACCAAAACATCAGCCAGGAAGCATAGGAACTGAGAAGTGGTCTGTGGTCACCACCTGCAAAACCAGTCCTTTATTGGGGGTGTCTTGCTAATTGCCTATAATTTCGACCTGTTGTCTATTCCATTTGCACAACAGCATGTGAAATGTATTGTCAATCAGTGTTGCTTCCTAAGTGGACAGTTTGATTTCACAGAAGTGTGATCGACTTGGAGTTCCATTTTGTTGTTTAAGTGTTCCCTTTATTTTTTTGAGCAGTGTAGATCAATTGGCCCTCTGCCAGATACAGTATAATTAAATTACTCTCATGATGTGATTAATAGATTATTGTTGACCTATGGAATGATACAAAATTATGTTTTGTATTTGTAAGATTGATTTGTTCATGTAGGCTACAGATGTATATACATACACACAGCCATTTAGCTAAATGCCAGACTGGTTTGAGTTGACTGTATGGATTATGACATTATAGTGAGACGTCAACTTGTATATCGGTCCAATTGCAACATGTAATACATCATCAGGAAGTCCATTGGTGTTAAACTGAACCTCTCACTCTTTTGTTTTTCTCACTCACACTGCTGCACATAACTATTGACCTGGTTAAGACCTGAGAAAATAGCACAGAACTATTGACCTGACTAAGACCTGAGAGAAAAGCACAGAACTATTGACCTGGCTAAGACCTGAGAAAATAGCACAGAACTATTGACCTGGCTAAGACCTAAGAGAAAAGAATATAACTTTTGACCTGACTAAGACCTGAGGGAAAAGAACAGAACTATTGACCTGACTAAGACCTGAGAAAAAAGCATAGAACTATTGACCTGACTAAGACCTGAGAGAAAAGCTTGACAGGAGACGTGACTTCCTTTCCTTTCTTTTCTGTCTTCTCCATCTTACATTCTCTCCGTTAACTTTACCGTGCCCAATTCTCTATCCTCTCTTATGCCTGTACAGGAATTCATTGTAAAGTTACTACATTACACTCCAGAGAATCAAGTATTACATGAACGTGTGAGCTGCTAGCGAGCTGCTAGCAATACAATTTGAATGGAATTTCAACACATAACGTTGCCTATGTCTACAAGGTATTTATCACTACATTTACATTACATTTTTGCCATTTAGCAGACCCGCTTATCCAGAACGACTTACATGAGCAATTAGGGTTAAGTGCCTTGCTCAAGGGCACATCAACAGATTTTTCACCTAGTCGGCTCAGGAATTCGAACCAGCGATCTGGTTCGAATTAACCGCTAGGCTACCTGCCGCCCCACTACAAGCAAGGTGTATTCTCATCATAGTTGCTGAAGGCTGTTCATTGAGAGTAGCATTCAGATGAACGGCAGATTCCCTCCAGAGCTGTCGCTCCAGTTGTGTCCAATTCAATACATAATCAAACAATGCCTCCATCTCCCAAAGAGTTTTGTCAAAGTACTCTATATTAATACAACAACAGCCTATTGGGACTTTTTGGAATGTAACTTTCAATAAAAGAAAATGGATATTCAAGGCCTCCTGCATATTTGGGGTGAGCAGCAAAGTGTTTTAAGGCAGCTTGAGAAGGTGGCTAAAAATGGTGTCTCAGATGGCTGTGTGAACAGTAATGAAGTACGGTTGGGGATGGGAATGTTATGGGCTGTGATGACTTGCTGAGTTAAGATAAAGAGTCTGTGGAACAGAGCGGATGCAGTTAGCTGTATTTACCACCGCTAGCAGAGAGCCTGCAGACTACTGAGTCACAACACACTGATTACATACCTTTAACACACACCCTTCTCTTCCCATGAGACATCCGAGAGAGAACACACAGGAGACCTGAGCACAACATGCATCAGACCATGTCACGTGTGTCATCGTGAAGCCTGTGTTTGTAAACATCCACATACTCTTCATGCAGAGAGCAGTGGGTGTGTGAGGCATTGTGAGGGCCATGTGATAGGCCTAAGCATATATTAGATAGTTTTGTTCATAATTAGAATTCATCAAAAGGATTTCTGTTTGCTGTTGAAGTACGATGCCTCTCTGGAGCTGTGGGATTGTTGAAAACCTATAAGCTATTTTATGGAAATGATTGGTATTTGTATAAATGCACCCACAAATCACCTGGTGAGCCAACCATGCAATTTAAACAGATGCCAATTCGGCTTTGGAGGGCTGATTTATTGAGTCTAGCCTGAGAGACAGAAAAAGGTGGAGTGCAGAGACCTTGGATCAATGTGAGAGCGGTCAGTGAATAATCCCAGCTGTGATTACACTGCAGTTTGCAGGGCTGAGGGAGCGTACTGCTAGCCTCGCAAGCCGCCTGATTTCGCGAACTTACATGGTTCGGCTACCACGGAATCATAGCGAATGATAGCGCAGCGGCAATCATTCTGGTTTATACGAGGCTAGCGTATTGCTGTTGCTGCTGCCATGATTCATAATAGAGCCTGCAGGCTCCCTAGCATTCCCTTAATGCCAGTTCTCTGGACACTTTGTAGGGTCAGTGGTTGTGGCGACTTGGTCTGATGTTATCTGAAATCTTAGAGAATGTGACAAACATGATGCATGACGTGGACATTTTATTCAGACATTAGTTTCTTGGGCTGATTAATCTATCAAAGACGAAGGAATGATGAGCTACAATGCCGCTGTTAGAGAAGATGTGCTTGTTTCTCCCTGATAGCCCTGTACAGGCTGGCCGTAATGTGTAACCCATTTAAATAGGCTTATCTCGATACAGACAAAGCAAATGTAGGTTCACAGGTCTGGACTTGTTGTAATGAGAAGACAAAGGAAATGAAACATGCAGCCAGAAGCATTACCATATAAATAACCAATAAGATACAAGTGAATGCGTGATCAATACATGTGTGTGCACGCATGTGTGTGTGTGTTTGTGTGTGAGCTAGTATGAGTGAGTGTGAGAGAGAGAGCGAGAGAGCGAGAGAGAGAGAGAGAGGTAGCGAGAGCAAGAGAGAGAGAGAGAGAGAGAGAGAGAGAGCGAGAGAGAGAGAGAGAGAGAGAGAGAGTGACAGATTGGAAGAGAGAAAGTGAGGCAGAGGAAGAGATGCTCATGTGATACAATACATTTGAATGTGTTTCTGTGCGTTTCTGTTTAAAAATATTTTCTTTGGGATGAATGTGATACTGGGTAGAAACCAACAGACTATGCTACTCTCTGTAGCCATCTTGTACACACTACGTCTCAGATGTATTGGTGGGTGCATTCATTCATTTTGAGAAGCAGTTTCAAAAGGGTGATTGGATAACTTTTCCAGTCGACGCCTTTGGGCTAAACTGTAGTGCATGTTTACAGGGTCAGATCCACAGCCTGGACTGGGCCCCATAAATCACATCATCCTTTATACTGACACTACCGATCACTGAGAGCTTGTCAAATGTGTCTCCAATCCATAAAATGCGCTCAGAGTGTTTTTTTAAATGTTTGATGTGTGCACCTGGTGTTTCCGCTGACCCCCCATGGTAACATTCTATTTAGAGTTGGGTGATCTGGGGATATTGTAGGGGGGCTGCTGCACCATCAAATGTTACGCTACTATTTACTGCCATGTGTGTTTTCTGTTGTGTCTGTAAGTCCATGTTTACTTGAGGGGATAATGAGGGAAAAGCTCCTGAGGCATTGTTGTTGTTGTTATTATTTTCTTCTGTTGGGATTGTCTTCCCCCCCAGAAAGAGTCGTCTACACTAGATCACATGCTCACGTCTGGTGTGTGTGCGTGTGTATGTATGTGTGTGTGCCCATGTCTGCCCAATTGGATAATACATACAGCATCATTTGGTCAGTGTGTATCAGTGGAGGCTGCTGAGGGGAGGACGGCTCATAATAATGGCTGGAATGGAGTAAATGGAATGGCATCAAACACATGGAAACCATGTGTTTGATTTGTTGGATACCATTCCACTGATTCCGCTCCAGCCATTATTATGAGCCGTCCTCCCCTCAGCAGCCTCCACTGGTGTGTATGTACAGTGTGTTCTCACCTAATTCCTCCATGCTCACCTGTCAGATAGTACACTAATAATACATTTACATTTTTGTCAGGTAAAAAGGTTAGAAACATATTTTCGATTGGACATGCCTCTCAAACACATTCCTATTAGCTCTGATGGAGGACCCTGTCCCTGTCAAGTGGAAAGGTTTTGCTTCTTCATTGTGACCAATAATGTGATTGATATGAATGTTGCTCCTTCCATGGTGAAACACAAGAAGTATAATCACGTGGTTACAGAGAAAACATGTTTTTTTCAAGGATAGGATTATGATATTTGTATAACCTTTTTTTTCACTCTGAAAGCAACATACTCTCGTTGTTTAGAATATAATGCATTTGAGAAAATCTATTTTCAGCATCTGTTACAGTACATTCATTCAAAAGAAGAAAAGCCAACTGTTTGGCTCGTTGTAATAGAGGGGAGCAACCTTGGATTTAAGACAACAACACCAAACTAGTCTGAAACACTGCCTGTGATACTGGAGCTTGACACTGAGTCGAGTAAAGAAAAACGAATATCCTCCTGTTGAAATTAATACACGTTTTTTAAAACAGCGTCTCTCTGCTGCTGAGTTTGTTTATCCTCCCAATCCACTGTGTCGATTAGCACACAATAGGATGCAGCCCAATTTACTTCTAATTAGGGATTTAATGTGTGTTATTAAATACATCGCCATGTCCCAATTAGGAAGCACTGGGCCCGTACATCATTTTAATTGATATCCGCCTCATGCCACATGGGCTTACTCCATCAGCACTCCCAAAAGGATCTTTGCTGGCGGAACGGTGAGGCAAGAGGAAAGTCATTTTATTGGAGCCTACATCGGCTTTACGGTGCGCGTCTGTGTGTGTGTGTGCATCTGGCATTTGTGTATGTTTGTGTGTGTGCATGTTTGCGTGTGTCAAATCAAATCGAATCAAATGTTATTTGTCACATGCTTCTTAAACAATAGGACCAACAGTGAAATAAAAAAAGTAATAACATGTAATAATAAAAGTGATAATAAATATACCATGAGTAACGATAACTTGGCTATATACAAGGGGTACCAGTACTGAGTCAATGTGCAGTGGTATGAGGTAATTGAGGTAGAACTAGGAATAAAGTGACAGATGGTAAACAGTAGCAGCAGCGTATGTGATGAGTCAAAAAAGTTAGTGCAAAAAGGGTCAATGCAGATAGTCCGGGTAGCTATTTGGTTAACAATTTAGCTAACTATTTAGCAGTCTTATGGCTTGGGGGTAGAAGCTGTTCAGGGTCCTGTTGTTTCGAGACTTGGTGCATCGGTACCGCTTGCCATCTATGACTTGGGTGGCTGGAGTCTTTGACAATTTTTAGGGCCTTCCTCTGACACCACCTGGTATAGAGGTCCTGGATGGCAGGGAGCTCTTCCCCAGTAATGTTCCGGGTCCATCCACATTACCCTCTGTAGCACCTTGCGGTCGGATGCCAGGCAGTTGCCATACCAAGCAGTGATGAAGCCAGTCAAGATGCTCTCAATGGTGCATGTGTGGAACTTTTTGAGGATATGTGTGTCTGTGTGTGTGCTTGTGTGTGTGTCTAGGTGTGTGCACTCACGTGTGTGTTTCCATGTGTTTGTGTGTGCTGAGGGACTGCAGAGAACCGTGGTATGGTTCCTCATTATAAACCATACTTCTCCCATGTTGCCCATATGCTTTCTGTTTATTGAATGGTAATGTGTTACCGGACGCATATGCTATCCTCTCCATTCTAAGTGTCTGTGTGAACACATTTAACATGCTGTACAGTAGCTCAGCGTAGGCTATATGGATGTGTTGTTTGGATCCAATCTCCTGCTGCTGAATCAGTGCTTGTAATTTACACCAACATATTGAGCAATTAGGTAATTGTGTTTTTTGCTAAATGTGGCTTTGTCCTGTAAAATAGCATAGACTACATTTGTTTTGGTGTAGCAATTACAATGCAATCACAATACATCCACATTTCTATAACATTAACTTGGGAATTATCAATGGCCATCAATATCTGCTGTAGTCGCCCAATCCACCATGTTTTATTGGATTTAGCCCAGTGGATTGTTGATGAGGTACTCCTTTAAACTGCTGTAACCTCCAGGCCAGACACAATACCCAGGTAGGAAGGAGAGGGAGGAGAGGGCAGACCTGGAGAAGGGTGGGATTTTCTAATGGAGGATAACGTGGTGGGGATGCTAAAATAGTATAAATGACAATAAAGTGGTCTGAAAAGCCATTGCCATCCTTTGCACCTCTCCGCCAAAGCTTGATTGCGTTGTCTGGTCGTCAGGGTTGAGGCAGATAAAGTGAGCGTCGATCAATAACTGTTTATTTTCCTCACCGTTCATCTGCTCTTTATCTAAGGGCCAAAGCCCCTCTTCACACACGATCCTGCCACAGATAACCACCTGTTCTGTTCAGGTCCCATCTCCTCCTCCACTCACTGTCTGTCTGCAGCCACTACACCTCAAGTGCTGAGGATTCATCCCTCCTGCCTCTCCAGGACTTTATATAACAGGCCACATTGTGAGTCTAAACTTTGAACTCTGAACTTGGTCTTGCGCCGCAGGCCTCTGTGAGTTGAGCATCACAATGGAGAGGTTGTGAGAATGCAAATGCATCCCAGCTTGGCTTGCTGGGTTAGTGACCTATGATATCAGAGGGAGGTTGAAACAACATATGTCTTGTATTTGGAGCAGACTGAGAGAGACTGAAGAAAGAGAAAGGCAGATATCTAGTCAGTTGTACAACTTAATGGATTCAACTGAAATGTGTCTTCCGCATTTAACCCAACCCCTCTGAATCAGAGAGGTGCGGGTGGCTGCCTTAATCGACACCCGGGGAACAGTTGATTAACTGCCTTGTTCAGGGGCAGAACGACAGATTTTTACCTTCTCAGCTCGGGGATTCAATCCAGCAACCTTTCGGTTAGCTGACCCAACGCTCCTACCCTCCAGGCCACCTGTCGCCCAAGATGGAGACAGACGGTGTGATCTGGTATCCCCGCCTTCTGTCTGAATATCCCATTGGCTGCTAATGCATTCTTGTTTAAAAGTTTCACCAAATTGGCTCATTAGCCGGTTTAAATTATTAAAACCCCTGAAGAGCAGAGAGAAACAGCTTCCGTTAGGCTCTATGGAGGCTGCTAGCAGCAAACTCTCCTGTTGCCATGTTCATTAGGCCTTATTTACTTTACAAGTGGCGCCTTTTTTCTGTTCACCCCTAACCCCCTTCTCCACCCCTCCCCCCCTCCACACCTTCCCCCTCTCAGCACCGGCTGAACTGAAGACCCTGTTAGTATGCGTTTAACTCCTCCACCCAGCATTTCTCTTTTAAGTGAAGGACACGAATGGGGGAAGAACAAGTCATGACCTTCACACAGAGGGGGAAGAACAAGTCATGACCTTCACACAGAGGGGGAAGAACAAGTCATGACCTTCACACAGAGGGGGAAGAACAAGTCATGACCTTCACACAGAGGGGGAAGAACAAGTCATGACCTTCACACAGAGGGGGAAGAACAAGTCATGACCTTCACACAGAGGGGGAAGAACAAGTCATGACCTTCACACAGAGGGGGAAGAACAAGTCATGACCTTCACACAGAGTTAACGACCACAACGCTGCTGAACTCCAAGGTTGGATTCTCTAGCTGACTAGATCATTTGTCAACAGATTTCGTAGTAGAGATTTTTTTTTAAAGAAAAAATATCTCCTTGTGATTGACTTGAATAAAGGAGGTAAATCTTCAGGTATCAGGGTAAGAGTAGAGCAGAGGTCTGTATTGGGATTTCTCTCAAATCCCTTCTTGAGCAGGTAGATTATTTCTGATCCATCATCAGGATAGTCATTGGAAAACCCTAGCTATATAGACAGTAATAATATGCTGAAGCTCCTGCAGCCACTGTAAGGCATAGCAGTTGGCCATATCCGCTGCATTCTGTGTGAACTGGATGACCTGTCGCCAAGTGTGAGTGTTTGATTAAAACATCTCCTTCCGCCACCTGGGATAGTAGTCCCATGGAGTCCTGTTCTATCGACTATCAGATAAACACTTATATCTCTCTGCTTTACATCCTCATTGATCAATAGCTGGACCCTATGTCTTTACCTCCTCATGGATCAATAGCTGGACCCTCTGTCTTTACCTCCTGATGGATCAATAACTGGACCCTCTGTCTTTACCTCCTCATGGATCAATAGCTGGATCCTCTGTCTTTACCTCCTCATGGATCAATAGTTGGACCCTCTGTCTTTACCTCATCATGGATCAATAGCTGGACCCTCTGTCTTTACCTCCTCATGGACCAATAGCTGGACCCTCTGTCTTTACCTCCTCATTGATCAATAGCTGGACCCTCTGTCTTTACCTCCTCATGAATCAATAGCTGGACCCTCTGTCTTTACCTCCTCATGGTTCAATAGCTGGACCCTCTGTCTTTACCTCCTCATGGATCAATAGCTGGACCCTCTGTCTTTATCTCCTCATGGATCAATAGCTGGACCCTCTGTCTATACCTCCTCATGGATCAATAGCTGGACCCTCTGTCCTTATCTCCTGATAGATCAATAGCTGGACCCTCTGTCTTTATCTCCTGATGGATCAATAGCTGGACCCTCTGTCTTTACCTCCTCATGAATCAATAGCTGGACCCTCTGTCTTTACCTCCTCACGGATCAATAGCTGGACCCTCTGTCTTTACCTCCTCATGGATCAATAGCTGGACCCTCTGTCTTTACCTCCTCATGAATCAATAGCTGGACAGTGTCTAGGGAGGTGAACTCCCTGAGGAGCAGCAGCAGGGACTGAATGGTCTGTACTGGTCTAGTCTGGTCTGCTCTGGTCTGGTCTGGTCTGGACCTCTCTGGTCTGCTCTGGTTTGGTCTGGTCTGGTCTGGACTGCTCTGGTCTGCTCTGGTCTGGACTACTCTGGTCTGGTCTGGTCTGCTCTGGTGTGGACTGCTCTGGTCTGGTCTGCTCTGGTTTGATCTGTCTGGTCTGGTCTGGACTGCTCTGGTCTGGTCTGCTCTGGTCTGATTTGATCTGTCTGGTCTGCTCTGGTCTGCTCTGGGCTGGTCTGCTCTGGTCTGATTTGATCTGTCTAGTCTGGTCGGCTCTGGTCTGGTCTGGTCGGCTCTGGTCTGGTCTGGTCTGATCTGGTCTGCTCTGGTCTCTCACTGAGGTATGGAGGAGACATTGTCCTCCAATCAATCAATCCATGTCTACATTTACATTTACATTTTAGTCATTTAGCAGACGCTCTTATCCAGAGCGACTTACAGGAGCAATTAGGGTTAAGTGCCTTGCTCAAGGGCACATTTACGTCATTTAGCAGACGCTCTTATCCAGAGCGACTTACAAATTGGTGCATTCACCCTATAGCCAGTGGGATAACCACTTTCCAATATTTTTTTTTATATAGAAGGATTACTTTATCCTATCCCAGGTATTCCTTAAAGAGGTGGGGTTTCAAATGTCTCCGGAAGGTGGTGAGTGACTCCGCTGTCCTGGCGTCGTGAGGGAGCTTGTTCCACCATTGGGGTGCCAGAGCAGCGAACAGTTTTGACTGGGCTGAGCGGGAACTATGCTTCCGCAGAGGAAGGGGAGCCAGCAGGCCAGAGGTGGATGAACACAATGCCCTCGTTTGGGTGTAGGGACTGCTCAGAGCCTGAAGGTACGGAGGTGCCGTTCCCCTCACTGCTCCATAGGCAAGCACCATGGTCTTGTAACGGATGCGAAGCTTCAACTGGAAGCCAGTGGAGTGTGCGGAGGAGGGGGTGACGTGAGAGAACTTGGGAAGGTTGAACACCAGACGGGCTGCGGCATTCTGGATGAGTTGTAGGGGTTTAATGGCACAGGCAGGGAGCCCAGCCAACAGCGAGTTGCAGTAATCCAGACGGGAGATGACAAGTGCCTGGATTAGGACCTGTGCCGCTTCCTGTGTAAGGCAGGGTCGTACTCTCCGAATGTTGTAGAGCATGAACCTGCAGGATCGGGTCACCGCCTTGATGTTAGCGGAGAACGACAGGGTGTTGTCCAGGGTCACGCCAAGGCTCTTCGCACTCTGGGAGGAGGACACAACGGAGTTGTCAACCGTGATGGCGAGATCATGGAACGGGCAGTCCCTTCCCCGGGAGGAAGAGCAGCTCCGTCTTGCCAGGGTTCAGCTTGAGGTGGTGATCCGTCATCCATACTGATATGTCTGCCAGACATGCAGAGATGCGATTCGCCACCTGGTTATCAGAAGGGGGAAAGGAGAAGATTAGTTGTGTATCGTCAGCGTAGCAATGATAGGAGAGGCCATGTGAGGATATGACAGAGCCAAGTGACTTGGTGTATAGGGAGAAAAGGAGAGGGCCTAGAACTGAGCCCTGGGGGACACCAGTGGTGAGAGCACGTGGTGCGGAGACAGCTTCTCGCCACGCCACTTAGTAGGAGCGACCGGTCAGGTAGGACGCAATCCAGGGAGTGAGCCGCGCCGGAGATGCCCAGCTCGGAGAGGGTGGAGAGGAGGATCTGATGGTTCACAGTATCAAAGGCAGCAGACAGGTCTAGAAGGACAAGAGCAGAGGAGAGAGAGTTAGCTTTAGCAGTGCGGAGAGCCTCCGTGACACAGAGAAGAGCAGTCTCAGTTGAATGACCAGTCCTGAAACCTGACTGGTTTGGATCAAGAAGGTCATTCTGAGAGAGATAGCAAGCGAGTTGGCTAAAGACGGCACGCTCAATAGTTTTGGAAAGAAAAGAAAGAAGGGATACTGGTCTGTATTTGTTGACATCAGTGGGATCGAGTGTTGGTTTTTTGAGAAGGGGTGCAACTCTCGCTCTCTTGAAGACGGAAGGGACATAGCCAGCGGTCAAGGATGAGTTGATCAGCGAGGTGAGGTAGGGGGAGAAGGTCACCGGAGATGGTCTGGAGAAGAGAGGGAGGGGATGGGGTCAAGCGGGCAGGTTGTTGGGCGGCCTGCAGTCACTAGTCGCAAGATTTTATCTGGAGAGAGAGGGGAGAAAGAAGTCAAAGCATAGGGTAGGGCAGTGTGAGCAGGACCAGCAGTGTCATTAGACTTAACAAACGAGGATCGGATGTCGTCAACCTTCTTTTCAAAGTGGTTGACGAAGTCATCCACAGAGAGGGAGGAGGGGGGTGGGGGGAGGATTAAGCAGTGAGGAGAATGTGGCAAAAAGAGCTTCCCTAGGGTTAGAGGCAGATGCTTGGAATTTAGAGTGGTAGAAAGTGGCCTTAGCAGCAGAAACAGATGAAGAAAATGTAGAGAGGAGGGAGTGAAAAGATGCCAGGTCGGCAGGGAGTTTAGTTTTCTTCCATTTCCGCTCAGCTGCCCGGAGCTCTGTTCTGTGAGCTCGCAATGAGTCGTCAAGCCACGGAGCTGGAGGGGAGGACCGAGCCGGCCGGGAGGATAGGGGACACAGGGAGTCAAAGGATGCAGAAAGGGAGGAGAGGAGGGTTGAGGAGGCAGAATCAGGAGATTGGAGGGAGAAGGATTGAGCAGAGGGAAGAGATGATAGGATGGAAGAGGAGAGAGTAGTGGGAGAGAGAGAGCGAAGGTTGCGGCGGCGCGTTACCATCTGTGTAGGGGGCAGAGTGAGTAGTGTTGGAGGAGAGCGAGAGAGAAAAGGATACAAAGTAGTGGTCGGAGACATGGAGGGGAGTTGCAGTGAGATTAGTAGAAGAGCAACATCTAGTAAAGATGAAGTCAAGCGTATTGCCTGCCTTGTGAGTAGGGGGGACGGTGAGAGGGTGAGGTCAAAAGAGGAGAGGAGTGGAAAGAAGGAGGCAGAGAGAAATGAGTCAAATGTAGACGTAGGGAGGTTGATATCCCCCAAAACTGTGAAGGGTGAGCCATCCTCAGGAAAGGAACTTATCAAGGCGTCAAGCTCATTGATGAACTCTCCAAGGGAATCTGGAGGGCGATAGATGACAAGGATATTAAGCTTAAATGGGCTAGTGACTGTGACAGCGTGGAATTCAAATGAGGAGATAGACAGATGGGTTAGGGGAAAAATTGAGAAAGACCCTTACTCATAAGTATAGCCACAAGTACAGTCACATCCAAGCCTCAGCTCTCAGCTTGCCTGAACTTGTTAATATTTTTCTTCATTTCTGGATTATTTGCTTGGTGAAATCAAAACATATACCATGCTCTATTTACCTCTATATCCCAAGGTAATGTGAAACATGAAGGCATTTTTCCTGAAGGTGTAAATAGTAATTGAATGTGAGAATACATGTTTTAACTGACAAATCCTCCTGTGAGATGTATGTGATACTATTTTCTGCTGTTTGTGACTCAGGGGAGGTGGATGAAACCCTCCCTGTATATACTATTCTACTCTACAGAGGTTCAAATAGCACATTCATCTGTCCCACAGTAGAGCAGGCTGCCTCTGTCTGTCCCCCCTGCTCCTCCACCCTGATATTGCAGGCTGCCTCTGTCTGTCCCCCCTGCTCCTCCACCCTGATGGTGCAGGCTGCCTCTGTCTGTCCCCCCTGCTCCTCCACCCTGATGGTGCAGGCTGCCTCTGTCTGTCCCCCCTGCTCCTCCACCCTGATGGTGCAGGCTGCCTCTGTCTGTCCCCCCTGCTCCTCCACCCTGATGGTGCAGGCTGCCTCTGTCTGTCCCCCTGCTCCTCCACCCTGATGGTGCAGGCTGCCTCTGTCTGTCCCCCCTGCTCCTCCACCCTGATGGTGCAGGCTGCCTCTGTCTGTCCCCCTGCTCCTCCACCCTGATGGTGCAGGCTGCCTCTGTCTGTCCCCCCTGCTCCTCCAACCTGATGGTACAGGCTGCCTCTGTCTGTCCCCCCTGCTCCTCCACCCTGATGGCTTCTAAAATGGGAACTCGCAGTAGTCTAAGGCACTGCATCTCAGTGCTTGAGGCGTCACTACAGACCCCCTGGTTCGATTCCAGGCTGTATCACAACCGGCCGTGATTGGGAGTCCCATAGGGCGGCGCACAATTGGCCCAGCGTCGTCCGGGTTTGGCCGGTGTAGGCCGTCATTGTAAATAAGAATTTGTTCTTAACTGACTTGCCTAGTTAAATAAAGGTAAAATAAAATAAAATAAAAAAGTGGGGGGGGCATATTACATCTAAGCTGTGGCACCTGAGCTAAATATAGAGAGGGCTCCTGTGCTAGATTGCTAATGCCCTCGGCCTGTCAAAAAAGCACCTGCTTGCGGCTTGACGTTAATTTGTTTGGACATGGTTTATAATTTAATTCCACTGCAGAATTAACTTCCAGTACAATAAACTATTAGCTGGGGAGATCGGGATCGGTGCAGGCCCATCCAAGGTGAATGGTAAACCTGTCACACTCCCCATGTCTATAGACGAGGCACGTGGATTGTTGTGTGCTCTGTGGAAAACGGCATTGAAAACCCAATCTAGAGTTTCTCTTTTACCCCCTGACTGGTAACACTGTGCTCTGACTTGTAAGAAGCTTTTGACATTATCTCCGAGGTGGGTATAGTTGTGTTGTGAGAGGGCAGCTGTCATGCTGGGGCTGTTTGAAGAGCTTACGTCTGTAAAATTATATTACATTATATTCTGCATATCAAACTGTACAGGCATCCATTGCATTATGGTAATGTCAGATTAAACACAAATTGGCTGCAATTACAGTGATGGCAGAGGAGGCTGGTGAGGGGATGGAATGAATGGAATGGTATCAAAAATATGGAAAACCAGGTGTTTGTGTTTTATACCATTCCATTTCAGCCATTACTATGAGTCCATCCTCTCCATTTAAATTGCCACCAGCCACCATTGAATCCATATTGATATATGTTTTACTTTTAATCGATGATCTTCAAACAAGATTGAATGAATTGACTCACCGTGCACCTGGGTAATTTGTCTTTACAAATGAAGTTCTGTGGTGAAAAATCTGTCAAATGGTTTAACCACAATGGCTTGTGTCTGTTGAAGTGATATGAGATGTTGTTGTAGAAAAGGAGACTGGGAGGGATCGTTACATTTTGTGTTGGTGGTGTGTGGGGTGTGAAACGATCAGAGAGTATTGTTCCTGTGCCATGTCAAATGTAATCCCTGGCTGAGTGGGATTGGCTGGAGCTTGGCGTGAGGTGAGACGACAGCATCGTACTCATAGTGGGACAAGCCATTAGGAGCAGAGGTGTATGCTGAGGGAGCCAGAGAGTCTGGAATCGGCTTAGAGGCCCCCTGATCGGGCCTGATAATCATGTTAACCAGAGGACAAGAACATAGGTATGACTGTGGTTCCTGCTCCTCTAGAACTGCCTGATGGGGGAGAAAGAGAACACCACAGGCAGAGTTTATGAGGCAGGACCTGCTCTCTATTCAGTCAGAGAGAGGGTAGGAGAGGAGAGGATGTGGGAGGAGAGGGGAGGAGAGGGGAGAGGAGGGGGGAGGAGAGGAGGGGAGAGGAAACGGGAGGAGAGTGGAAGAGAGGGGAGAGGAGGGGGGAGTAGAGGAGGGGGAGGAGAGGAGAGCGGTAGGTAGATGGACACCTCTGACACACATTTTATCTCTTCATCCCAATGGGCTCCCAGCCACACAGCATTCAAACAGCTTCCCTATTCATCAGAGGTGCATGTCCTTTCCTTAGCACTGGGGAGGTGGTGAAGGGCAGATAGTGCAGTGGAGAGGTAAGCTACAGTACACAGAATTGAGTAAAGCTACATATTTTATTATACCTTGACTATTAGGGGCACAAACATTACTCACTCAATATATAGTATGTGGTATTTTTGTGTTTAATTGTACTATTCCATCAGTTGATTTAGTTTTCTCCAAAAGCAAGTCCTGTTCAATGTTTGTGTAGCCGACATCCAAGGATGGTGCAGATTAGGACAGATGGGAGATGCCCTGAATGCTCAAGAAATGTTGCTTCTGGTTTCTGTCCACCTGGACATGCTTTTCCCCTGCAACTCCTCACTCACTTTCACACAGGCTTGTTTTGATTCCACAGACAGGAATTCTGATGTGAGCCTGAAACCAGCTTCACAGAACTGAAGGTCTTCTCAAGTAATATTTCCCCTATGTACTCATTTAAAATGTCCTTCTGAGCTCACTACTCAAGGACAAATAGGGTAGTGGTATGCATGATGTGTATCTAATTTGCTTCAAAGAGTAGTACCACGCAGTATGTATATGATCATGACGGTCCCAAAGTCCCATCAGCATCAGTGAGAAGTTAAACTCTCTAACATTCTCCCACTAACCAGCTATCACTGCACCAGTAGAATACCATTACCATGTTTTTGCTTTTTGGTTTAAAAACACCACTAAATCTCTACAGCATAGCTATACAGAATGCATCCAGGGCGTGTAACGTCATGACAAATTCTGTGGGCGAAACATTGTGGTCCTCTGTAGCTCAGCTGGTAGAGCACGGCGCTTGTAACGCCAAGGAAGTGGGTTCGATCCCCGGGACCACCCATACACAAAAATGTATGCCCGCATGACTGTAAGTCACTTTGGATAAAAGCGTCTGCTAAATGGCATATTATATTATATTATTATTATTATTTTTCACTTGTTTTGCCAGCCAGATTTAGTTCACTGAATCAACACCAGTTTGCTTTGACAAGTCAAGATCAGGGTTTTATTTATTCTCCATTGACCACATCGTGCGTCATTGCATTCTCTGTCTTATCATTAGCAAGTTGCAGATGTAGGCGCTTGTCCTTCGGATATCAAACATGAATTCAGCAGCTGACTCTTCAGTTTTCTGTTCTGTCCCAGGCACACCCAGTGAATGTAAATGGATCTGAACTATGACTGGCTCTGAGGATCTGAAACACTGTGGAACCAGCCACAGAACTACAGTAGGAAACTCAGGGCCACCTCCATTACGATCACACTGTTCTGGGTTTAAATGATTGCTACTCAGTTAACAGTATCCAAGCTGTTTGCTCTTTGTACTTGCTATACAAATGCCCTTATTTAATTATTTCATTTCAATATCTGTTCTGTTTATTGGTAGGCTTTAATAGTGTAATATGCTCCTACGCATCTCATCAGTACATTCCTTATTGACAGTCAGTCATCATGTTAACCTGTCATCCAGACAGGGACCTAATTATACCGCAATGTGATCAAGCATCATTGTAATTACATATCAATGAATTTGGAGATGGACTACCATCCCAGTCTTGACTACTACACCCTTATAAACAACATACACATAGAGAAGAAGAAGACCAGGCCCTTGAAGGAGTGTGCAGCTGTGCAATGTGGGATGATGAGTACATGGGGAGAATTAGGACTGATTGGAGTTCCCCATTCCCCCTGTACTTGACCTCACTCGCAACACTCGTCAGCACACTCAGCTCAGACAGGCCTGTTAAAATGCAGATGGAGGGACGGTTAGCTGGCAGGGCCCTGCATGTCGACTCAATCCATTTCAAACAGCAAGCCTCAAAGTGATTGACAGAGGGGAAGGTCTTATCCTTAGTTAATCTTCTAGAAATACATGAGATTGTTCAAAAAAAATTGAGTGCGAAATGGCTTCATATTCAATCTACAAACAGAGTGAAAGAAGAGATGGGAAGAATAATGCATGAATTGATGGAACGGTCCAAAGCCATGATGGAAATACATAAATGCATCAATAGAGACATTACATTTCGAAGCCAATTAGAAAACGTTATCCTTGCATGATTTCACTTTTCAGCAGAAGGCAAGTTAAAAGCTAACATGTTCATCACAAACTTATTTTCCAGTACAGTATAAATCATATTTTATTGAATAGTCTAATTGTGGCAGTTATTATAATTAGAGAACTTTGTGATTAACCTTAACTCTCCTTCACAATTGACAATGACCAGGATCTTGAAGAAACTATCTTTTGCCTATTTCCTCCCAAATACCTAGATTTGTCCCTGGGGGAATCTGGTAATTTACTAGCTGTACATTTGTGCAAGCATGCCTGAAAGTGGACAGGAGTGTGTGTTTCTGTTTTCAACATGTTTGTAGTTTTGATCCTGAGCTCATGTGGATTTTCATCTTGAACTGGTTATGAATTTTGGTACATAAATGACTCATACATTTTAAATATTTTCAGGGATAAGGTAGACAAAAGGGAATGGTTACGCTATCATTACATGGGTGAATTAACACGTACATGGCCCGTCCTGGTCCCCACGCGCCTCAATTTCTCAGCAGTTTGATCAAACAGGAGGTTGCCATGAGAAACAACAAGATTATTTTACATTTTAGTCATTTAGCAGACGCTCTTATCCAGAGCGACTTACAGTTAGTGAGTGCATACATTATTTTTTATACTGGCCCCCCGTGGGAATCGAACGCACAACCCCAACGCCATGCTCTACCAACTGAGCTACATCCCTGCCGGCCATTCCCTCCCCTACCCTGGACGACGCTGGGCCAATTGTGCGCCACCCCATGGGTCTCCCGGTCTCGGCCGGCTATGACAGAGCCTGGATTCGAACCAGGATCTCTAGTGGCACAGGTAGCACTGCGATGCAGTGCCTTAGACCACTGCGCAAATTTGCAATGTATGTGACAGACACAGGGAGCTCTTCGAGTAGAATAGAAGCAGGTAAAAACAGGTAAAGTTTGTTCATGTTTTATTTTATTTGATGTTATTACTCAAGTCACGTGGACACAAAAGAGAGAATCGTAGAAGACAGGCAAGAACAGCCATGACTAATGCTAGTTTCGGGTCTTGATTAGGCTACCACAGGTTCACATTAGCCTAGGCCTATCACATACCTTGTTATAACAGCCCAAGATTATAAATAGCCTATCACGGAGAATGGCTTGGAGCTCGACATTTTCGTTTCCCATGTTGAACATCCACTATGGGTGACCATTTAGACAAGTCAAAATTCAGAATGTACATTAATTTCACAATAAACCACCCACTGCAGTAGGATCAAATAGGACTCACTGTTTTACTCCTCCTGTGGCAGAGATGAAATTTAGCGCAGCTTTAGGACCCAGGGAGGCAGGCTGGCTGGCTACCCGCTCCGCTGCAGGAGAATAGAAGAGGCATGGACAGATTTGTATGCGCTGCTTTTCCATCTCTGCTTTAACTGTTCTATAAATAACGGTACAGGATTCCCATCTTCTCGAGGATTAGGCTTCTCCAAAACACTGATTTAGTATCCGCTATTTTGTCTTTACTAGCAGAGAACAAGTACCGACATCCTCTCAACTCGTCCAGTTGGCAGATATAGTTTTCATTTGCCATTCTATGGTGTCTTCTCTGCGGTGGAACGTGGGCTACACAGGAAAGTTTCGCACATCTTTATAAGAGCATGGACAAATTCTTCTTTTGATTTAGACAAGCACACAGACCAGTATAATATCGCAGAAATTGAAAAAGTGGGTAAGTTACCATTTATTTGTGAGTTTTACGTGTGTGCTGCACTGTTGGTTTGCTCACAGTTTGAGATGCAGCTAGTGCAGGAGTGGAAAGAATGCATTTCTCTTTAGTCGGTCGGCTATGTAGCCTACATGTGTAATGTTTTAAAGGTGTTTGTCTTTACACACTAGTCTTCTTTCCAAAACGGAACATTTCAGTACATGACACATTTTCCTAATTAATGTATTCTTTATTTATTTTTAAAAATCAAAAGAAAGCACCCTGCCACCATAAACCTATCGATTATTGGCTACATCACTACATGTCAAAAGGAACTGTAGGCTAGGCAAATGTACATAGGCCTACATACAGTTGAAGTCGGAAGTTTACATACACCTTAGCCAAATACATTTAAACTCAGTTTTTCACAATTCCTGACATTTAATCCTAGTAAAAATTCCCTGTTTTAGGTCAGTTAGGATCACCACTTTATTTTAAGAATGTGAAATGTCAGAATAATAGTAGAGAATGATTTATTTCAGCTTTTATTTATCACATTCCCAGTGGGTCAGAAGTTTACATACACTCAATTAGTATTTGGTAGCATTGCCTTTAAATTGTTTAACTTGGGTCAAACGTTTCGGGTAGCCTTCCACAAGCTTTCCACAATAAGTTGGGTGCATTTTGGCCCATTCCTCCTGACAGAGCTGGTGTAACTGAGTCAGGTACAGTGGGGGAAAAAAGTATTTAGTCAGCCACCAATTGTGCAAGTTCTCCCACTTAAAAAGATGAGAGAGGCCTGTAATTTTCATCATAGGTACACGTCAACTATGACAGACAAAATGAGAAAAAAAAATCCAGAAAATCACATTGTAGGATTTGTAATGAATTTATTTGCAAATTATGGTGGAAAATAAGTATTTGGTCAATAACAAAAGTTTCTCAATACTTTGTTATATACCCTTTGTTGGCAATGACACAGGTCAAACGTTTTCTGTAAGTCTTCACAAGGTTTTCACACACTGTTGCTGGTATTTTGGCCCATTCCTCCATGCAGATCTCCTCTAGAGCAGTGATGTTTTGGGGCTGTCAATGGGCAACACAGACTTTCAACTCCCTCCAAAGATTTTCTATGGGGTTGAGATCTGGAGACTGGCTATGGCCACTCCAGGACCTTGAAATGCTTCTTACGAAGCCACTCCTTCGTTGCCCGGGCGGTGTGTTTGGGATCATTGTCATGCTGAAAGACCCAGCCACGTTTCATCTTCAATGCCCTTGCTGATGGAAGGAGGTTTTCACTCAAAATCTCACAATACATGGCCCCATTCATTCTTTCCTTTACACGGATCAGTCGTCCTGGTCCCTTTGCAGAAAAACAGCCCCAAAGCATGATGTTTCCACCCCCATGCTTCACAGTAGGTATGGTGTTCTTTGGATGCAACTCAGCATTCTTTGTCCTCCAAACACGACGAGTTGAGTTTTTACCAAAAAGTTCTATTTTGGTTTCATCTGACCATATGACATTCTCCCAATCCTCTTCTGGATCATCCAAATGCACTCTAGCAAACTTCAGACGGGCCTGGACATGTACTGGCTTAAGCAGGGGGACACGTCTGGCACTGCAGGATTTGAGTCCCTTGCGGCGTAGTGTGTTACTGATGGTAGGCTTTGTTACTTTGGTCCCAGCTCTCTGCAGGTCATTCACTAGGTCCCCCCGTGTGGTTCTGGGATTTTTGCTCACCGTTCTTGTGATCATTTTGACCCCACGGGGTGAGATCTTGCATGGAGCCCCAGATCGAGAGAGATTATCAGTGGTCTTGTATAATATAATAAAATATAAAAATATAATATGCCATTTAGCAGACGCTTTTATCCAAAGCGACTTACAGTCATGCGTGCATACATTTTTGTGTATGGGGTGGTCCCGGGGATCGAACCCACTACCTTGGCATTACAAGCGCCGTGCTCTACCAGCTGAGCTACAGAGGACCACATGTATGTCTTCCATTTCCTAATAATTGCTCCCACAGTTGATTTCTTCAAACCAAGCTGCTTACCTATTGCAGATGCAGTCTTCCCAGCCTGGTGCAGGTCTACAATTTTGTTTCTGGTGTCCTTTGACAGCTCTTTGGTCTTGGCCATAGTGGAGTTTGGAGTGTGACTGTTTGAGGTTGTGGACAGGTGTATTTTATACTGATAACAAGTTCAAACAGGTGCCATTAATACAGGTAACGAGTGGAGGACAGAGGAGCCTCTTAAAGAAGAAGTTACAGGTTTGTGAGAGCCAGAAATCTTGCTTGTTTGTAGGTGACCAAATAATTATTTTCCACCATAATTTGCAAATAAATTCATTAAAAATCCTACAATGTGATTTTCTGGATATTTTTTCCTCAATTTGTCTGTCATAGTTGACGTGTACCTATGATGAAAATTACAGGCCTCTCTCATCTTTGTAAGTGGGAAACTTGCACAATTGGTGGCTGACTAAATACTTTTTTCCCCCACTGTATGTAGGCCTCCTTGCTCCACACTCTTTTTCAGTTCTGCCCACACATTTTCTATAGGATTGAGGTCAGGGCTTTGTGATGGCCACTCCAATACCTTGACTTTGTTGTCCTTAAGCCATTTTGCCATAACTTTGGAAGTATGCTTGGGGTCATTGTCCATTTGGAAGACCCATTTCCGACCAAGCTTTAACTTCCTGACTGATGTCTTGAGATGTTGCTATAATATATCCACATAATTTTCCTTCCTCATGATGCCATCTATTTTGCGAAGTGCACCAGTCCCTCCTGCAGCAAAGCACCCCCACAGCATGATGCTGCCACCCCCGTGCTTCACGGTTGGGATGGTGTTCTTCGGCTTGCAAGCGCCCCCCCCTTTTTCCTCCAAACATAACGATGGTCATTATGGCCAAACAGTTCTATTTTTGTTTCATCAGACCAGAGGACATTTCTCCAAAAAGTAAGATCTTTGTCCCCATGTGCAGTTGCAAACCGTAGTCTGACTTTTTTATGGCGGTTTTGGAGCATTGGCTTCTTCCTTGCTGAGCGGCCTTTCAGGTTATGTCGACATAGGACTCGTTTTACTGTGGACATAGATACTTTTGTACCTGTTTCCTCCAGCATCTTCACAAGGTCCTTTGCTGTTGTTCTGGGATTGATTTGCACTTTTCGCACCAAAGTACATTCATCTCTAAGAGACAGAACGTGTCTCCTTCCTGAGCGGTATGATGGCTGCGTGGTCCCATGGTGTTTATACTTGCGTACTATTGTTTGTACAGATGAACGTGGTACCTTCAGGCATTTGGAAATTGCTCCCAAGAATGAACCGGACTTGTGGAGGTCTACCATTTTTTTTCTGAGGTCTTGGCTGATTTCATTTGATTTTCCCATGATGTCAAGCAAAGAGGCACTGCGTTTGAAGATAGGCCTTGAAATACATCCACAGGTACACCTCCAATTGACTCAAATGATGTCAATTAGCCTATCAGAAGCTTCTAAAGCCATGACATCATTTTCTGGAATTTCCAAGCTGTTTAAAGGCACAGTCAACTTAGTGTATGTAAACTTCTGACCCACTGGAATTGTGATACAGTGAATTATAAGTGAAATAATATGTCTGTAAACAATTGTTGGAAAAATTACTTGTGTCATGCACAAAGTAGATGTCCTAACCGACTTGCCAAAACTATAGTTTGTTAACAAGACATTTGTGGAGTGGTTGAAAAACGAGTTTTAATGACTCCAACCTAAGTGTATGTAAACTTCCGACTTCGACTGTACGTATTGGTTAAAACATATTCGGGTGTGGACACTGTATTAACAGCAGCTTGAGAAGCATACTGTGCATCATGGCTGTACTGATGCATCCTCTGGCATTTTGCTTTAATTTTAAACTTTAATTATTGTGAAATCTGATGCACGTGTTTTGTAATAGTAATTTATGCCAATGTCATTTATTGTGCGTGTAAGGTTTCCCACTTGTTGTCACTCTTCTGAAATCTTACATAACTGTGAATAATTGTTGAATAGAAAATCATTATTGATCCTTCTTAGCGAAGCCAGCACGTGCTGGCATCACTCTATCCTCCGCTGTCCGTGCGCCCAATGGTAGCCTATACGATGCCTTTGCATGTAAAAGAGTGTCACGCCCTGACATAGAGATCTCTAGTTGGTTTGGTCAGGGTGTGAATATCTATGTGTAATTCTAGAATGTGTATGTCTATGTTGGCCGGGTGTGGTTCCCAATCAGAGGCAGCTGTCGATGGTTGTCACTGATTGGGGATCATACTTAGGCAGCCATTTTGCCTACCTTAGTGGTGGGATCTTGTTTCTGTTTGGCTTGTTTGATGTTTAGCCTCTTGAACTTCACGTTCTGTTGGATTTTGCTATTTTGTCTGTGTTTATTTAAATAAACGACTATGTACGCATACCACGCTGCACCTTGGTCCGATCCTTTACACAACTGACGTGACAACGAGGATGTAGAATAGAATGTTAATCTGAACCAAATACAAATAGCCATCCTCGTTTAAAGTTGTTATGATGAATTTCTAGGTATCAAGTGATTACGAATGTAAGGATGTACTTAGACACTTTTGATGGGGAGTTCATATTATTATTTAATATGTACATGGTTAGTTATAACAGAGCTTTGCCTTTACCATCTCCCTAACTCCAGAACAAAGATCCACTCTCTCTATATATACACTCTGTTACAAGTCTCTCCACGAACATCTGGTAATCATCATGGGCACTCCCATTCTTTGATTTTATTACGCTTTACCCCAAGTCAGTATATCCTGTCCATCAATCATGCTATCATAAACATCAATAATCTCCTTTGACATAACGTAATGTAGACTCCGTGGCACCTAGCCAATTATCTACTAACTCTAACCTGGTCCCCACGATACTATGACATGACATCATAACACTATAAAAACCTCATATCAAAAGTGTAAAGAGTTGACTGTTCAGTCAGTCAAGTCTGAGCTCACCTCACTCAACAAGCTGTATTTTGTAGCCACGAATGAATGCCACTGCAGCTGTCCTCTTGGTGAGGTGCTGAAAGTTTCCGCAACTGTCCACTTGGAGTGTCGTGTCATGAAAGGGAATTAAATGAAATATGACCGATTGTCATTGTTGCAAAAAACGTAACTTATACATGTTAGATTGATTATTTCCAGCATTATCTTTATGATTCACTCGTTTTCAATATCTGATTATTTAATGGATTTTTTATATTTCATTTTGCGCATGAGAGAAATATTTTTCCATATAAATATCCAAATAACTATTGAGTCACTTCTTATATAAAAATATACCTGGAGGATGTATATTACTCTCTTCCTCTTTCATGCAAATATGTGTATTGCTTTATTTAAAACGTCTACCTATCAGATGCATTTCATTCATAAATGTTCGTTGCACGTTGGTGGTTTGCAATTACCATATCCACCAAGGTAGCTTGCTGCATTGATAGTCAAGGATCTTACAGGGAATTGCATTGGGGAATATGAGACAATCAATACGTCGAGCTTGTGATACTTCAGAAGGCTTTGCATTTCACATGCAATCTCAAGCGGTTGATCCACTATCTACAGTAAGAATAATCTTGCTTAGACGTGTCTCCCATTATAACCATGGCCTATAGTATCTTTATGTGATTGCTTTGCAGGTTATCAACAATGGGGTTTGTTTTGATTGCAATGTACAATATGAGATGTCTTTTATCGTGTGTACTGTAGAACTCCATAGCGTTGCGTATCACTGAGCAGTGAGTTTGATGTATATGTATATGCCATGTGAGCAAGGGCAGGTCATTTCTCCCCGTCTCCCTGTCTAGTAATGCTCAACATTAAGTTACAGAGCAGCCAACTCTACTGTGAAGTATTTCTCTTCCCTCAGGGGACCTTGCCATGGCAGCTTCATTAAGTTACATATAATACTGGCACTGAGGTTTACGACAGTATAATCAGGCTCATCTATGGCACATCATATATTCATCCAAGTGTTTGTGTGTGTGTGTGTGTGTGTGTGTGTGTGTGTGTGTGTGTGTGTGTGTGTGTGTGTGTGTGTGTGTGTGTGTGTGTGTGTGTGTGTGTGTGTGTGTGTGTGTGTGTGTGTGTGTGTGTGTGTGTGTGTGTGTGTGTGTGTGTGTGTGTGTGTGTGTGTGCGTGTGCGCGTGTGTGTATGGATTCTGTTTGTGCTGACATTAGGGCAGCTTCGAGGTCTCTTATGTTTGTGCTAAGCTTTTAGGAGCTTCTCCTCTGAGACGACTAATGTTGTCACGGATTCTGCCGAGGCTGCCCCTCCTACTTGCTCGGGCAGGCTTCGGCGTTCGTCGTCACCGGAGTACTAGCTACTACCGATCCATGTTTCTATGTTCGACTTGTTTTGTCTGTATTGGTCTCACCTGTTTCCCATCATGTAGTTATGTCTTCCCTATTTAACCCTCTGGCTCACACTGTGTGTTGTGCGTGTTTGTTCATGTTTTGGTTGTCGTAAGTGAGCGGGTTTGTTCCTTCCTGCGTGGAGGTTTGTTCAGTTTGTTACCTACGAGTAAAGTAAGTTTTTCGATTAGCTCTGTGTCCTGCGCCTGACTTCGTCCTACCGCATTACACTGATGCCTTGACAGAAACACGCACCAAATATGGAGTCAGCAGGTACAGCCATGCCAGCCGGATCGATGGAGGAACGTGTCCAACAACAAGCAACCATGATCCAGGCTCTCGGCACCGCAATGGAACGAGTGGTGAATACTATGGAGCGATGGGAGAGAGGAGGTTTTCCTATACCTCTTCCAATTACACCACCACCTACACCGCTGTCCACCTTTTCACCATCTGGGTCCAGTGGGATTCGGCTCTCGCTCCCGAGGGCATACGACGGTACAGCTGCCGGGTGTCAGGGTTTTCTGCTCCAGGTAGAGCTCTACCTGGCAACCATCCACCCGGCTCCCTCGGGATACGAGAGCGTGTCCGCCCTCATCTCCTGTCTGTCCGGTAAAGTGCTCGAGTGGGCCAACGCCGAGTGGGGAGGAATAGACGCAGCATCTGTAAGTTATGAGGAGTGAGCGTCTATTCCACCTCAGACAGGGGAAGAGGAGCGCACAGGAGATTGCACTGGACTTTAGGACTCTGTCTGCCAGCGCAGGATGGAATGAGAGGGCCCTCATCGACCACTACCGATGCAGCCTAAGGGAGGATGTTCGTCGGGAACTGGCCTGCAGGGACACCAACCTTAACCTGGACCAACTGGTGGATATGTCAATCAGGCTGGATAACCTGTTGGCCACCCGCGGACGTCCGGATCAGGGGCCGTCCATTCCATCCCCCAGCACCTCCGACCCTACCCCTATGGAGCTCGGAGGTGCTGCTCTTAGGGAGACCGGTAGAGGGGCCGTCCCCTGCACCAACTGTGGCCGCAGAGGACACACTGCTGGTCGGTGCTGTGAGGGTCTTTAAGGAGTCGAGGCAGTAGGCAGAGCACTGGTGGACCGTTTCAGGTGAGTAGGCACCCGACTCACCCAGAGTTCCCTGTTGCGCATATGTGTATAGATGTTGTATTTCCAGAGTTTTCTTCTCATTCCCAGCATAAGGCGCTAGTAGATTCAGGCGCAGCTGGGAACTTTATTGATCGTCAGTTTACCCGTAGGTTAGGGATTCCTATTGTGCCAGTTGATGTGCCCTTCCCTATACATGCCCTAGATAGTCACCCTTTAGGGTCAGGTCTGATTAGGGAGGTCACAGCTCCACTCTGGATGAAGACGCAGGAGGGTCATGAGGAAAAAATTAGTCTCTATCTGATTGATTCTCCTGCGTTTCCAGTGGTGTTGGGGCTTCCCTGGTTAACCTCTCATGACCCCACTATTTCATGGCAACAGAGGGCTCTCAAGGGATGGTCAAGTCAGTGCTCGGGGAGGTGTGTAGGTGTTTCCGTAGGGGCAACTACGGTGGAAAGTCCAAACCAGGTTTCCACCATGCACATTCCGCCTGAATATGCCGATTTGGCTCTCGCCTTCTGTAAAAAGAAGGCGACTCAATTACCACCCCATCGACAGGGGGTTGTGCGATAAACCTCCAGGAAGGTGCTGCGCTTCCCCTGAGTCACGTGTATCCTCTGTCACAGGAGGAGACGGCGGCTATGGAAACATATGTCACCGAATCTCTGAGGCAAGGATACATTCGGCCTTCCACTTCCCCTGTCTCCTCGAGTTTCTTTTTTGTGAAGAAGAAGGGATGGTGGCTTACGCCCGTGCATTGACTACCGTGGTCTTAATCAGATCACTGTGAAGTACAGCTCTCCACTACCTCTGATTGCTAGTATGACGGCGTTATTGCACGGGGCGCGCTTCTTCACTAAATTGGATCTCAGGAGCGCGTACAACCTGTTGCGTATCCGGGAGGGAGATGAGTAGAAGACAGCATTCAGTACCACCTCAGGACACTATGAGTACCTCGTCATGCCATACGGGTTGATGAATGCTCCATCAGTCTTCCAATCCTTTGTTGTTGAGATTTTCAGGGACCTGCACGGACAGGGTGTAGTGGTGTTTATTGATGACATTCTCATATTATCCGCTACACAGGCCGAGCATGTGTCCCTGGTGCGTCAGGTGCTTGGTCGACTGTTGGAGCATGACCTGTATGTGAAGGCGGAGAAATGTCTGTTCTTCCAAGAGTCCATCTCCTTCCTAGGACACCGCCTGTCCACGTCAGGTGTGGAGATGGAGATTGACCGCATTTCGGCCGTGCGTAATTGGCCGACTCGAACCACGGTGAAGGAGGTGCAGCGATTCTTGGGTTTTTCCAACTACTACCGGAGGTTTATCCGGGGCTTTGGTCAGGTAGCGGCTCCCATTACCTCCTTGCTGAAGGGGGGACCGGTGCGACTGCAGTGGTCAGCTGGGGCGGACAGGGCTTTTGGTCATCTGAAGGACCTGTTTACCTCGGCTCCAGTGCTGGATCATCCGGATCCCTCCTTAGCATTCCAGGTTGAGGTGGACGCGTCCGAGGCTGGGATAGGAGCTGTACTGTCTCAGCGCTCGGGTACGCCACCAAAACACTGCCCCTGTGCTTTCTTTTCTAAGAAGCTCAGTACGGCGGAGCGCAACTATGATGTGGGGGACCGGGAGCTGTTAGCTGTGGTTAAAGCTCTAAAAGTGTGGAGGCATTGGCTTGAGGGGGCTAAACACCCTTTTCTCATTTTGACTGACCATCGCAATCTGGAGTACACTCCGCCACTCCTCTACTAACCTTACTCCTTTCCAGTGTGTGTTAGGTTATCAACCGGTCCTGGCACCTTGGCATCAGAGCCAGATCGAGGCTCCTGCGGTGGATGAGGGGTTTCGGCGCTCGGAAGAGACCTGGAACGCTGCCCATGTACACCTGCAGCGGGCCATCAGGCGACAAAAGGCGAGTGCCGACCGCTACCGCAGTGAGGCCGGGTCTGGCTCTCGACCCGAAACCTGCCCCTTCGCCTGCCCTGCCGGAAGCTGGGTTGGCGGTTTGTAAGGCCATTTAAAGTCCTGAGGAGATTGAACGAGGTTTGTTAGAGGTTACAGCTTCCTCTTAATTACCGTTTTAACCCCTCGTTCCATGTGTCTCTCCTCAGGCCGGTAGTAGCTGGTCCACTCCAGGAGTCTGAGGTACGGGAGGTTCCTCCGCCCCCACTGGACATCGAGGGGGCACCGGCATACTCGGTCCGTTCCATCTTGGATTCGAGGCGTCGGGTGGGGGGCCTGCAGTATCTTGTGGAGTGGGAGGGGTACGGTCCGGAGGAACGGTGCTGGATCCCTAGGAGGGACATCCTCTATCCCTCCATGTTGAGGGATTTCCACCGTAGTCATCCGACTCGCCCTGCTCCGCGTCCTCCTGGCCGTCCCCGAGGCCGGGGTCGGCGCACGGCTGGCGTCAGGGGGGGGGGGTACTGTCACGAATTCAGCCGAGGCTGCCCCTCCTCCTTGCTCGGGCAGGCTTCGTCGTCACCGGAGTACTAGCTACTACCGATCCATGTTTCTATGTTCGACTTGTTTTGTCTGTATTGGTCTCACCTGTTTCCCATCATGTAGTTATGTCTTCCCTATTTAACCCTCTGGCTCACACTGTGTGTTGTGCGTGTTTGTTCATGTTTTGGTTGTCGTAAGTGAGCGGGTTTGTTCCTTCCTGCGTGGAGTTTTGTTCATTTTGTTACCTACGAGTAAAGTACGTTTTTCGATTAGCTCTGTGTCCTGCGCCTGACTTCGTCCTACCGCATTACACTGACGCCTTGACAAACGTGTGACCACTACTAATCCCACTGCCTGTATTCCTTCTGGATTACGATTAAAACATGGCTGCAGGGATTTCTGTGGTCAGGCGGACCAGTCAGTCTGCTGTGAAATCCCTGTTCTTCTGCCCATGCTCTGCTTCCTCATGTAATCAGGCCCTGGTGTGATTTTAGAGGAATATGTTACTCACTTCACTGAGTTCAGCACTTCGGAGGCGCTTTCCTGATGGATCCAAACACGCCCTCTACAGACCTGAACAGCCATATCCTGATTTCCCCTCAGTCACCTCACCGTCTCTTTTCTCCTTCTCTCCTCTGACCTCCTCCACTGACCTCCTCCGCTGACCTCCTCCGCTGACCTCCTCCACTGGACTGTGAACACTAGACTGTAAACCCCTGCTTTTCTGTCATGTCATGACTCTGCCAAGTTGAGACTTTACTAGTGAGTTGCAGGTCCCTTACTCTCATTGCCTGAAAACAACAACTTCAAAAGTAATTGTTTCTAGGGCAAAAGCACTAGAAACATTGGTTACATTGTGGGAGGCAACCCATCTGTCTAGAGAGACTATTACAATTATTTTTTGAGTACATAGTTCTTGATAGCACTAAAGCTCTGAAGTGCAGACAGAAATTCTACACTGGAAAGTAACGTTTTATCAAAGACCCAAGTCAATAGAATATATTAATACATTTTAATATGCTGGAAAAAGTACAAGAAATCAATCTGATTATAGAATATACTCGTTTTTATTGCCTGCCAGGCTGTGAGGTATAGAGCTCTCAGCAAGGTGATGGAATATCCATCCTGTTACATGTACATCTCATTGAATTTCAATAATATTTGAGTATGCATTATTTATGGAAAATAATGCCATGAGGTTTTTTGCTATGTAGAGGGCTTCTCATTTTTCTGTAATGGTTTTATGAGAGGTGTGAACACTGAGAGGCTATGTTCCACACCACCTGTAATTCCATTACATTATAGATTGATGTGAGTTTTCGGTTCCCTCCTCCTTTTATTTGCTGCCTGATTAGTTGTCCTGAGGATACTTCTCAGGTGTAGACTTCTTACTCTGCCCTGTCTGTCAACGTGGCTGGGCTGTGTCCAACTGCAGGCTACTAGGCCCTAACTGTTGGTGTTCCAACCAGAACATATTGGATCACAATGGAGCTGAATGGTCCCGAAACACAAGCAGAGATACAGGATGGAAGCTAGAGGGAGAGAGCGAGAGATATGGGGAGAATTAATCGCACATTATTCTCTTGCCAACCGTATGTGTGTTTGTTGGAACATGGCAGGCGGGTGTTCACACAGTGAATCTCTCATTGCCTGGGTAAATCTCTATGATCCAAAGAGGCAGAACAGATATACCTCCATGGGAAATCTGAGGCTTATCAGGCCGACTAGGAATGTAGGTGTGTGGCAGCTAAAGGAGAACATCAGCAGATTTCATCTAGCAGGATTAGTGATATTTGGAAAAAAGAGGCAGCTAAAAATAATCAAATTCAGTGGGCAAAACCAACAACAGTGAGAGCTGTGTGGATAAGGATTCTGTGAAAGGCATACAGAGTTTGGTGCATACAGTTACAGCTTCAGCTAACGTTGGGACATTGCCTTTACAAAGCTGTTGTATAATTTGTCTTCTGTCTGTGGGGAAGGAACTCGGTATTGGACATTGTATTGCCTAGAGTTAATGCTCTAATTCTCACATTGTTAAAACAATACCTCAAACTGCGCTCACAACCTACATCAAACTGCGCTCACAATCTACATCAAACTGCGCTCACAATCTACATCAAACTGCGCTCACAATCGGCATCAAACTGCGCTCACAATCGGCATCAAATTGCGCTCACAATCGGCATCAAATTGCGCTCACAATCTACATCAAACTGCGCTCATAATCGGCATCAAACTGCGGTCACATTCGGCATCAAACTGCGGTCACAATCGGCATCAAACTGCGCTCACAATCGGCATGAAACTGCACTCACAATCGGCATCAAACTGCGCTCACAATCTACATCAAACTGCGCTCACAATCTACATCTTTCCTAAAAAGAAAATAGTATAAACAGACCTCTCACTGCTGCTGGCGAAACAATAGGGGAAGTGATTATTGGTCATCAATCTACTGTCCAGATGTTTGAATGGCCTGAGGCTGCTGTTGATTGACTTATCTCTTTTTGTTATTTTCATTGCAAGGCTGTACCGCTGTGATACTCCGAGGTGTTCGGTCTGATTGAAAAGCTCCTGTCTCCTGTCCTCCATGGCTCATTCCCATAGTGCCTTGGGGCTGTGGGCCTGACATGAGGGAGATCCTGTTCCCTTTGACCCCCCTGACCCTCTCCTGCAGGGAGTCCAGTACTGGGGGCTGGTGGCAGGTCTCATTACTTCTCTATGACATGGTCATCATTGCACCCTGTGGATGCCATGTCTGTCTTCATGTCAACCTCTGTGGCGAGTCAATCAGTCAGATCTGGAGCGAGGATATTGGGATCTGGGTGAATGGTCTGGTCTGACACATTTCAACTGCAGGTGGCAGCCATGTTGTTATGCGTTGTTATGAAGAGCTTTGCTCTACCATAAGCTAAAAATAAAAAATAAAAAAATGGAAAGCCATATTCAACAGATGTAGCTATATGGATACAGTGGCTACATGTTGGTATAGACAGAGGGTGGATTTCCAAAGAGGGGTATGATAAAACCCCCCCACTTGTCAGCTGTTAGTTTTTTATCAGTGTGTTGTTAAACCCAGACAGCTTTTCTTCATCACGTTTTGAGACCATTGTGCTTTCCTTTTGAAATCAAAGCTTTAATCTTGACTGTAGTGAATTCCGTTGGGATGAATCTTAAAAGTGATGCAGAATACAATATATTTTAAATCAGAGCACTCTGTAGAAGAATAAGGACTGATAGTGATTGAAGAAGAGAACTGCATGAACAAGTGGGTGAAAAGAGGAGAGAGGATGATGGAGGAGTGAGGTAAGAGGGTGAATGAAATGGAGGAGATGATCAGAGGCTTGGATGAAGGCATCTCTTTGCTAGTTCTCAAGGAGAGATTCAGTCCACTGAAAATCAGCCAGCAGCACTACATGAAGATTAATGCCATGTTTTAAACACCTTAAAGTGGAACTGACAGCGTTTTAACTATTTTGCAGATATGAAACTAACAGACAATCATAATATCAGTAAAAAAATATCAAATTCCCAGTTTATGCTACAAAACAAAACTTTATAAGAGGTTTTAAAAATAGGTTATATTTGACTCAACATTCCATGACGTACACTAAGGCATTGTTGGCAGAATAGATGGATGCAGTTTAATGCATGATTCATATAATTCACCAATACGTTTCTTTGTAGTCCAGAAAATATTGCTATAAGGTTGTAAATCACATCTGGCATGGTACATTGTTTGCTGCCTCCATTCGGGATGCACTGTTTCAGTTTCAATGACTCAATATTCTGGACAATAACGGACGAATGTAACTAAGGCTGGGAATGTCAATACAATCAAACTAGCATGGGGAATGATCACAAGTCAGTCATAATGTGGCTAATAGGCTAGCGTATCTATTTATGCAGCAAGCTAAAAACACGAGCCCAACATTAGCTAGATAGCTAGCTAGCTAACTGCTAGGATGATGTCGTTTCATGTTATTGGAGGAGTGGGTGAGTGACTGACTTTTCCCCCTCATATCGGCCATACACAGCTAGAGATGCAGGTGTCATTTGGTTAGCTAGCAAGAACTTGAACGACTGATCCAGTTAGCATATCTCTTGCGTTCGTACATTCACTCTGACCATCAACTCCGATTTCAGAGCACTCTAAGAGCGCAGGATAACTGATGAATTTACGAACGCGGAACACCGGCTTAATATGACCGTAGACAATAAAAGTAATAGTTAGTCAAGAATGCTCTATATAACATGTAACATGGTCAGAGTGAGGCGTTCTCTCATTTGTGTCTGGATTTACAGTACCTGTCAAAAGTTTTAGAACACCTACTCATTTCAAGGGTTTTTCTTTGTTTTTACTAAATAACACATATGGAATCATGTAGTAACCAAAAAATTGTTAAACAAATCAAAATATATGTTATATTTGAGATTCTTCAAATAGCCACCCTTTACCTTGATCACAGCTTTGCACACTCTTGGCATTCTCTCAACCAGTTTCATGAGGTAGTCACCTGGAATGCATTTCAATTAACAGGTGTGCCTTCTTAAAAGTTAATATGAGGAATATATTTCCTTCTTAATGCATTTCAGCCAATCAGTTGTGTTGTGACAAGGTAGCCCTATTTGGTAAAAGACCAAGTCCATATTATGGCAAGAACAGCTCAAATAAGCAAAGAGAAACGGAAGTCCATCATTACTTTAAGACATGAAGGTCAGTCAATATGGAACATTTCAAGAACCTTGAAAGTTTCTTCAAGTGCAAAAACCATCAAGCGCTATGATGAAACTGGCTCTCATGAGGACCACCACAGGAATAGAAGACCAAGAGTTACCTCTGCTGCAGAAGATAAGTTCATTCGAGTTACCAGCCTCAGGAATTGCAGCCCAAATAAATGCTTCACCAAGTTCAAGTAACAGGCACAACTCAACATCAACTGTTCAGAGGGGACTTTGTGAATCAGGCCTTCATGGTCGAATTGCTGCAAAGAAACCACTACTAAAGAACACCAATAAGAAGAAGATACTTGCTTGGTCCAAGAAACACGAGCAATGGACATTAGACCGATGGAAATGTGTCCTTTGGTCTGTAGTCCAAATTGGAGATTTTTGGTTCTAACCGCCGTGTCTTTGTGAGACGCGGTGTGGGTGGACGGATGATCTCCGCATGTTTGGTTCCCACTATAAAGCATGGAAGAGGAGGTGTTATGGTGTGTGGGTGCTTTGCTGGTGACACTGTCTGTGATTTATTTAGAATTCAAGGCACACTTAACAAGCATGGCTACCACAGCATTCTGCAGCGATACGCCATCCCATCTGGTTTGGGCTTAGTGGGACTATCATTTGTTTTTCAACAGGACAATGACCCAACACACCTCCAGGCTGTGTAAGGGCTATTTTACCAAGAAGGAGAGTGATGGAGTGCTGCATCAGATGACCTGGCCTCAACAATCCTTCGACATCAACCAAACTGAGATGGTTTTGTTATGATTTAACTGGATAGAACCCAAATGCAGACAAGTACACCAAGCCAGAGAAGTTTTAACAGGTTTATTATAATGTTCAATAGTCCAGGTTTCCAATAAATGGGGAAGAGCAAGTCCAGGTTACAGGGAGGGTACAGATCCAGGTCAGGGCAGGTGTGGTACCGTAATGTCCTAGTGTCCGTGGTGAGTCCAAAGGAGAGGCCCGATAGTGGAGAGCAGGATGGTGGTGGCAGGAGTGAAGCGGAGGCAGGAGTCAGGTTCCAAATATCTGTGGCACAGGAGAAAAAGTAAATAAACAGTCCAAAAAACACAAGAGCGAAAACAGACAGGTTGAGTCGGCAGCGAGACTAACATGGTTGTCTTGACTATGATCTGACGATGAGTGGAAAGTTTGACCGGGTCTTAAAGGCTGAGGTGATTATGGTGAATGAGCTGCAGCTGGAACCCTGACTCCCGCACACCAGACTTCACTCCTGCAATCAAGGACAGACAGAGGGGAGGGGGAGAGCAGAGAGAGAGCTACCTAGCAGCAGTAGGCCTAACAGTACCCCCCTCTACGGACGCCACCTGGCGGCCGACAGGGTTTATCAGGATGTAACCTATGAAACTCACGAACCAGAGCAGGATCCACAATGAAGCTCCTGGGCACCCAGGAACGTTCCTCAGGACCATAACCCTCCCAATCCACCAGGTACTGGAAACCACGACCCGGCGGCGAACATCCAGAAGTCGCCGGACAGTGTAGACCGGACCCCCACCCACGATCTTGGGCGGAGGAGGGGGACGAGAGGGCGGGCACAAAGGGCTAACCGACACAGGCTTAATCTGGGAAACATGAAAGGTGGAATGAACCCGTAGGGAGGCAGGAAGCTGTAGCTTAACCGCGCAGGGGTTAACAATAGACAGTATCTTGAACGGTCCTATAAAACGAGGCGCCATCTTCTTCGACTCCACCTTCAATGGAAGGTCCCGTGACTTCAGCCATACCTCTTGACCAGGAGAGTAACCGGGAGCCTGGGACCGGTGACGGTTGGCTTGCCTCTGCATGTACGCCGAAGCTCGGGACAGAGCTACCCTGGCCTTCCTCCAGACCTTGAAGCAGCGGCGCATGTGGGACTGCACCGAGGGTACCGCAAGTTCCCTCTCTTGGGAAGGGAACAGGGGAGGTTGATAACCCAGAGCACACAGAAAAGGAGACAAACCAGAGGAAGCGTTAGTCAAGGTGTTATGAGCATATTCCACCCAGGGGAGCATGGAGCTCCATGACCCAGGGTTAGACCCAGTGACACAGCGAAGTGCGGTCTCCATCTCCTGGTTCGCTCTCTCGGCTTGCCCGTTGGTCTGGGGGTGATATCCAGAGGACAGGCTGGATGTAATGCCCAAAGCTTTACAGAAAGCTTTCCACACCTGGGAGACAAACTGGGGACCCCTGTCAGAGACAATATCCGTGGGTAGACCATGAGAGCGGAACACATGTTCAACCAAAATATCAGCCGTCTCTCTGGCAGTGGGCAGTTTAGGTAGGGCCAAAAAATGAGCGAACTTAGAAAAAGCGATCAATCACCGTAAGAATGACAGTCTTACCAGATGAGGGGGAAGTCCAGTGACAAAATCCATAGCGATATGCGACCAGGGCCGGCTGGGTATAGGTAGAGGTCGTAGATGACCAGCGCTGGCCTGGGTGGAGTTTTTACTTCGTGCACATACCGTACAAGCAGCAATGAAGGCTCGAGTGTCCGCCTCCATCGTGGCCCACCAGAACTTCCGTCGCACAAAGTCAAGGGTCCGCGAAACTCCAGGGTGACAGGTAAGGGGAGACGAGTGAGCCCACTGAAGTACCTGGGAGCGAGCAGACTCAGGGACAAACATCCGGTTAGGAGGACCCCTCCCAGGGTCAGCTTGATGATGTTGAGCCTGTCTAACAATCCCCTCGATGTCACATGTGATGACTGCAATACTGCAGGTAGGAGGCAAAATGGGTTCAGGGTTACTACCAGTATCAACAGCCGAATGAACACGAGACAGGGCGTCAGGCTTGACGTTGCGTGACCCAGGACGGTAAGACAGAGAAAAATTGAATCTCCCAAAAAATAGTGCCCACCTGGCTTGACGGGGGTTGAGCTGCTTCGCTGACTGGAGGTAAGCCAGATTCTTATGATCCGTCCAAACGATGAAGGGTTGTTCCGCCCCCTCCAACCAATGTCGCCACTCCTCGAGAGCCAGCTTAACGGCGAGCAGTTCACGATTTCCAACATCATAATTCCTCTCTGCCTGAGAAAGTTTCCTTGAGAGAAAAGCACAGGGATGCAGTTTGTTATCTTCAGGAGAACGTTGTGACAACACTGCACCTACCCCAGTGTCGGATGCATCCACCTCCACGACAAACTGGCGGTCGGGGTCCGGCTGCATCAGAATGGGAGCCGAGGCGGCGATGTTTCAGTTCTTCGAACGCTGATTCGGCCCCTTCATTCCAAGCGAACGGTCGTGAGATGGAGGTGAGAGCGGTGAGTGGCGCCGCAATGCGGCTGTAGTCCTTGATGAACCTCCTATAGAAGTTCGCAAACCCCAGGAATCGTTGAAGTTGTTTTGCGGGTAGAGGGAGCTGGCCAGTCCGTGACAGCAGAGATCTTAGCTGGGTCCATCCGCAGCTCCCCCTGAGCTATGATGTAACCCAAAAAGAGGTCTCAGACACATGAAATTCACATTTCTCCATCTTCACAAACAGTTTGTTCTCCAACAACCTTTGCAACACCTGGCGCACATGCAGTTCATGTTCCTGGGAGGACTCTGAGAAAATCAAGATATCATCCAGATAGACAAAAACAAACCGATTCAACATGTCCCGAAGGACATCATTGACTAGTGCCTGAAAAACAGCAGGGGCATTAGACAACCCAAAAGGCATAACCCGATACTCAAAATGTCCCAAGGGTGTGTTGAAGGCAGTCTTCCATTCATCACCCTTACGAATGCGCACCAGGTGATACGCATTTCGTAGATCCAGTTTCGTAAAGATGGTAGCACCATGAAGGAGGGGAAAAGCAGAATTAATCAAAGGCAGAGAATACTTGTTCTTAATGGTGATGTTGTTAAGTCCACGGTAATCAATACAGGGTCTGAGGGTCTTATCCTTTTTAGCAACAAAAAAGAATCCCGCTCCTACAGGTGACGAGGAAGGACGCATAATACCTGCCGCCAAGGAGTCCCGAATGTAGTTCTCCATAGCCTCCGTCTCCGGCCGGGAGAGATTGTACAGGCGACTGCTGGGGAGCGGGGCTCCTGGCTGGAGGTCAATGGCGCAGTCGTAAGGCCGGTGAGGAGGAAGAGAAGTAGCTCTGTGTTTGCAGAAAACGGATGCCAGGTCATGATACACGTCAGGAACAGCAGAAAGATCCATGGACTCCAGTGGAGGTTGAGGCACAGTACTGGCAGGAGTCTGAGCAGAACACAAACAATTCACATGACAAAATGTGCTCCATGAAACAATGCTACCTGTCACCCAATCAATGTGTGGATTGTGTTTTATGAGCCAGGGGATACCAAGGACCAGGGAGTCTGTGGGCAGTCGATAATATGGAATTGAATGTTCTCCTGATGATTTCCCGACACTCTAAGACAAACAGGAACAGTCTGATGGGTAATGCGGGTCAACAATTGTCCATTTAGACCCTTAGCCTGCAGCGGACAGTCCATAGGAACAGTCTCCAAATCCATTTGTTGAGCCCACTCTCTATCCAAAAAGCTTTCGTCGGCACCAGAGTCAATCAGCGCACTAACAGAGAAATTCTGGGACTGCCACTGGAGGGATGCCTGGAGCAGAATGCGGGGAGAAGAGGAAGAATCCGCTGCTCGGCTCACCAAAACTTCTCCCATAAATGATGAGCCGGCCCTTTTCCCGGACGAACTGGGCAGGAAGGAACGAAATGACCAGCTTCTCCACAATACAGGCAGACCCGAGCCTGAATACGACGTGCACGCTCCTCTGAGGACAACCGTGCACGACCCACCTCCATGGCTTCGGGTTCAGTGCTCCTCGTATCGACTCGGGAAGACACGGCTCTCTCCGTAGGGGACGATGCAGGGAGGAGTTTGTTGATGACAGACAGGTTGCTTGGAACTAACACTCCTCTCCCGGCGGCGCTCCCGAATCCGATTATCCAACCTGATAGTGAGTGAAATAAGATTATCCAGCGTAGGCGATTCATCATATGACACCAATTCATCTTTTAAAGTCTCAGACAAAGCATTGATGAACACTCCTTGTAATGCCTCGTCATTCCAACCACTCACTGCTGCTAAAGTCCGAAACTCCACTGCCATCTCCGCCACACTACGAGCCCCCTGCCGAAGAGAAAACAACCGTTTCGCAGCCTCCTTGCCTCGTACGGGGTGGTCAAAAACCTTCCTCATCTCCGTGGTGAAGGCCACGTAAGCGTTGCAAATGTCCGACTGACTCTCCCAGACCGCGGATCCCCAGGCACGAGCGGAACCGCTAGTAGAGTTGATAAGGTAGGCAATACGGGCTCTTTCTGAGGCGTAGGTGAGGGGCTGTTGTTCAAACACTAACGAGCATTGAGTCAAAAAATCGCCACAGGTTCCCATGTTCCCGTCATAGCGCTCTGGAGCAGGAACAAAAGGCTCTCTGATCTGGGCTGAAGGGGTAGTAAGGGCAGACACTTGATTGGTGAGTAATTGAACCTGATTAAGCAGCACCTGACTGTCCTCAGCAATCGTCTTAAACAGGGTATCATGTTGGCCAAGTAGAATGCCCTGATTGGCTATGGCAGTCCAAATTTGAGTGCACTCTGGGGTGGTATCCGAGTTACTGTCTGCTGGGTTCATGTTGGTCAGATCATACTGTTATGATTTAACTGGATAGAACCCAAATGCAGACAAGTACACCAAGCCAGAGAAGTTTTAACAGGTTTATTATAATGTTCAATAGTCCAGGTTTCCAATAAATGGGGAAGAGCAAGTCCAGGTTACAGGGAGGGTACAGATCCAGGTCAGGGCAGGTGTGGTACCGTAATGTCCTAGTGTCCGTGGTGAGTCCAAAGGAGAGGCCCGATAGTGGAGAGCAGGATGGTGGTGGCAGGAGTGAAGCGGAGGCAGGAGTCAGGTTCCAAATATCTGTGGCACAGGAGAAAAAGTAAATAAACAGTCCAAAAAACACAAGAGCGAAAACAGACAGGTTGAGTCGGCAGCGAGACTAACATGGTTGTCTTGACTATGATCTGACGATGAGTGGAAAGTTTGACCGGGTCTTAAAGGCTGAGGTGATTATGGTGAATGAGCTGCAGCTGGAACCCTGACTCCCGCACACCAGACTTCACTCCTGCAATCAAGGACAGACAGAGGGGAGGGGGAGAGCAGAGAGAGAGCTACCTAGCAGCAGTAGGCCTAACAGGTTTGGGATGAGTCGGACCGCAGAGTGAAGGAAAAGCAGCCAAAAAGTGCTAAGCATATGTGGGAACTCCTTCAAGACTGTTGGAAAAGCATTCCAGGTGAAGCTGGTTGAGAGAATGCCAAGAGTGTGCAAAGCTGTCATCAAGGCAAAGGGTTGCTATTTGAAGAATCTCAAATATAAAATATATTTTGATTTGTTTAACACTTTTTTGGTTAATACATGATTCCATATGTGTTGTTTTATAGTTTTGATGTCTTCACTTTTATTCTACAAGAAAAATAGTCAAAATGAAGAACAACCCTTGAATGAGTAGGTGTTCTAAAACTTTTGACCTGTAGTGTAGTTAGCTAGCAAGCTAGACAACCTTTGCCAGTTAGCTTGGGTGCTTGGTTGGGACAAGCATGCATTGGCAGGCAAACTGCAGAAGGACGAGTAGGCTACCATTCCCCATCGTTTATCAGTGCAATTTTGACGGCCAACTAGCTGAAAAAGTTTGAGAGGGTTTATCTAATGTTCCTTCGTTAGATTTTAGGTCATCTTGCTCTGGTTAGCATTAGTTGTTGATCTTGTTGTTGTTGATATGCATAACTGAAGGAGAGAGAGCCTACTTTTTCATGGTTGTTTGATCAATAGGACTGTAAAGTTCCCAAATGTAAGAGGACTCCCGTGGTATTGACATATTTGCAGAAATCCATTCAGGTTTTTTTTGTGACTTTTGGCGAATGTGTTCTAATAATCTAAAGTCGGGCTGTTGCAACTGCCTGTAAACACACAGTCCAGTTTAAAGTGAGTGATGGCAGGCCTGTGTTGGAAATGGCTTGGTTGTATAAAGGCCTACTGTAGCTCTGGTGCACCAGTCTGCATAGACTCCGGATCACGGTCGCTATTGATATAGAATTTTTACAAATGCCTTATTCTACGTCATTCCCAAACATTCTATGAATTTATGAAAACGTGAAAATGACCAAGTGCTCGCTTGTCAGATATATATATTTTTTAAGTGTTATATTCTTCCTGGGGGTGTATATGAACAGATTTTAATACGTTTTCATGTTGCTAAAATGCTGTCAATTCCACTTTAAGTTTGTCTTCCTAAAACATAACGCTGTGTGTGTGTGTGTGTCAGCCTCTCTCTGTTACACATCCTCATGGTTTAGCAGCAGCCAGATCTCTCTATGCTGCTCCCCCTGTGACTGTGTTTGGTTCATTGTTAACCACAGGCACACAGTCATGCTACTCTAGTAATCTCTTCATTTCACAGACATCAATATAATGTACCATTACAGAGCTCTTTGCTTATGACCTCAATCACTGCCTCAGAGTGGTGCTGATATATGGGATCTTATTGAAGCTTTTTTCACGGTTTAATTATTTTGTCATTTACAGTAATTTGTTTCAGGGTAAAGTGTTTAGTAAATACATTTAATAAAGTATATCCATCTGCAGCATGTGTACCGGTTTAGAGGTAGAAGCTCTCATCCTGTCCACCCTCCACCCCTGCCTGTCTTCATACTCCACAGTATCATTTCAGACTGACCAAACCTCCTGCGTCAGCACCTGCTTTCTAAACACATCCAGCATTTGGATAAATATCTTTGCTCTATCATTTTGTGTTGCTACATCGGTAAGGTGCTGCATAATTTAGCAGGTTTTAATGTCATAAAACAGCTTGGGTCCCTGCGGGGGGTGCTGGGCTGTAATTGGGCTGTTTTTCATCCTTGCCCGGTGCTTTTAAAGACAGGCTTTTAAGTCTGAACTGTCCTTCCTGCGGTCTGGAGCTGGGTGAAGCGAGGGGCTGAGGCTGCGCTGTGGCAGAGAGAACCATGGAGAGGACTGCCCTTCCACCTCTCCTGCCTCAGCACCCTCCTCTTCCTCTTCCTCTTCCTCCTCCTCCTCCTCATCCCCCTCTCTCTCTCTCTCTCTCTCTCTCTCTCTCTCTCTCTCTCTCTCTCTCGAAGAGCTGGTGGCTCACCGCTACTGTACTCTACTTATCAGTGTGCAGAGGGAAAGACTCTCACATGATAACACAGCTACTCTACTTATCAGTGTGCGGAGGAGATGGGATGAGACACGCTCTCGATCTTCAGCCTTGACACACGCTCCCACATACCTGGATGAAAATCACAGGCAAAGCAGTGCATAGGGATGTGAATAGATAAGTAATCCATCAAGAACAACCAAAGAGAGACAGTCACACCAAGGTCACCTATGTGTCGTCCATGTCGACTAGGATTCACTAATTCCAATATGGACACTTCTGTATTTGCATGGTTCTTTGTGTTTGGTGGGTAAATGTTTGTCTCACCAAATCTCCTCCAACAAAGAGGAAGAGATGGTGACTGGTCAGCAGTTGCTGCTTGTCTGATGTCAATACCCAGCTCCAAACTGGATTGGGAAGAGTACACAATGTTGTGTAGACAGAATGTTTGTCCATTCTTCTCAGATGCAGGGGATGCTTACACTGTAATAATCTGGACCAATTCTAGTAACTAGACCTGATGCAGACTAGAAGTCAAAATGTGTGTGTGTGTGTGTGTGTAAGTGTGTGTGTGTGTGTGTGTGTGTGCATGTGTGTGCCTGCCTGCCTGTTTGCGTGCACACATGTGTGTCTGTCTGTCTGTCTGTCTGTCTGTCTGTCTGTCTGTCTGTCTGTCTGTCTGTCTGTCTGTCTGTCTGTCTGTCTGCGGATGTGGGATCAGCTGGAGGCTGTTGCAGTGATCAGATCAACAGTGAGATGGTCTGGGGCCAGGCCTCCAGCAGAGACAAAGGCAAGGACAAAAGCAGTAAAGGTGCAAGGCAAGCACAACAGACCACCATATATATATATAGAGCTACAAGCGATGCATACTGTATATTAGTCTATGTAGAAGGAAGGATATAAAACTCTCCCTCAGTCCTCTAAATCAACGGCCATTATGTGACCTGGTTACAGTGTGAGGCTAGACCTACATCTGCTGGTGTGCGTCCACATGCTCCGTGCGATGGATGCGTGTGTTAATGATGGTTCAGTATGGCCTGGCTGGTGGATGTCGGTTGCCTCTCTAATTACCTGCATCTAGAGATTGTTATTCATGGTGAGGGACAGGGGAATAGCCCTCCTCGGGTGGTTCCCCCAGGCTGCATGGCTTTGAGGATTGATGTGGGCGGATGTGCAGAAAACAGATGCTACCTCATGATTTCTGAGTGGTTGTACTAATGACGGCGAGCGCTACCAGGCTATCTTTTACCATCTTTAACGGCCGCCCAGCCTGATTTAAGGTCTGGTTTTGCTGACTAAGCAGTGGTTTTCATCTCTAGTCTGCTGATCACCACTGGCTATAGCTCATTTATACAGTAGCTGTACGTTAGACAGTGACATCTCTGTATAGTAATACAGGCAAATGCCAGGGAGAGAGAGAGAGATATAAAAGCCTGTCCTCACCCTGTTTCCTTCAGGGGACAGAGAACCACCATAAAAAGGTGAATGTGTTCAGACTTTCTCATCAGACTACTACTTCAGGACCTCACGCCTACCAGGCAGAAATGATCAAGGGTGATGGTGGTGTTTTTACTCCCCTGTCCTGCCTGTGTGTCCATTCTGGCTGTGTTTAAGTGTGTGATAGGATAGGGCCATCCCGGAGGCTGGCTCTAATTCCCTGTGGTGTCCGTCAGGGCCCTGTCCCCCAGAGCTCTGACAGAGGGGGCTATTATTTTCCCATCGTGGTGGCCCAGGCCCCCAGGGAGAGGCTGGTCTGCCTGGCCGTGTGACTGACAGACAGCGCCGTAAACACACTCAGCCGACCTGCCTGCCGTGGGGTGACTAAGTGAAAGATCACCCGCTGACGCCCGAGCAGTGCCTCTTTGTTTGTCCCCCCTCCGGCTCTCAGACGTGACCTGGTCCACTCTCCTTCACCTGACACATGGGGTCAAAGTTCAGCTGCCGGCAGTGAGGTCATTACTAACCTCGGCCCACCCTGGCCACCAAACAACAAAGAAGCAACAGCCCCCTGGTCCTTCACCTTCACCTCAACACATTGTGCTTTTTCTTTTCCTGTGATATTTTCAGTATTTCCTGAAGCGCTTTATTAGTTCCTTTAATCTAATATCCTGAGAACAGTGCAGGGTGTTGTGGGGGCTGGGGCTGGCCTCCATCGATCTGTGAGTGTGCCGGGTTCGTTCTCCTCTCCTCCCAGGCAGCTCTCCTCTCCTCTCCTCTCCTCTCCTCTCCTCTCCTCTCCTCTCCTCTCCTCTCCTCTCCTCTCCTCTCCTCTCCTCTCCTCTCCTCTCCTCTCCTCTCCTCTCCTCTCCTCTCCTCTCCTCTCCTCTCCTCTCCTCTCCTCCCAGGCAGCTCTTTCCTCTCCTCTCCTCTCCTCTCCTCTCCTCTCCTCTCCTCTCCTCTCCTCTCCTCTCCTCTCCTCTCCTCTCCCTCTCCTCTCCTCTCCTCTCCTCTCCTCTCCTCTCCTCTCCTCTCCTCTCCTCTCCTCTCCTCCCAGGCAGCTCTTTCCTCTCCTCTCCTCTCCTCTCCTCTCCTCTCCTCTCTCCCTCTCCTCTCCTCTCCTCTCTCCTCTCCTCTCCCTCTCCTCTCCTCTCCTCTCCTCTCCTCTCCTCTCCTCTCCTCTCCCTCTCCTCTCCTCTCCTCTCCTCTCCTCTCCTCTCCTCTCCTCTCCTCTCTCCTCTCCTCTCTTCCCAGGCAGCTCTCTCCTCTCTCCTCTCATCTCCTCACAGGCAGCCCTCTCCTCTCCTCTCTCCTCTCCTCTCCTTACAGGCAGCTCTCTCCTCTCTCCTCTTCTCTCCTCTCCTCCCAGGCAGCTCTCTACTCTCTCCTCTCCTCCCAGGCAGCTCTCTCGTCCCTACTCTCCCCTCCTCACAGGCAGCTTTCTTCTCTCCTCTCCTCCCCTTCCAGGCAGCTCTCTCTCCTCTCCTCTCCTCTCCTCTCCTCTCCTCTCCCCCCTCTCCTCTCCTCTCCTCCTCTCCTCTCCTCTCCTCTCCTCTCCTCTCCTCTCCTCTCCTCTCCTCTCCTCTCCTCCTCTAGAGTCAGGATCACCAGGCAGGGCCATCTATTTACATGAAGGGCAGGAGACAGGAATGCCCTATGTCTATGTCTGTCTGTGTGTATGTGTGTGTTTGTGTGTGTGTGTGCGTGCATGCATGCGATCGTCTGTGTGTGTGTGTGTGTGTGTGTGTGTGTGTGTGCGTGCGTGCACCATTGCGTATCAATCAAGTGTACCTGGAGGCAATTTCTTGTCCATTTTCTTCAACATGATTCCTTTTTTTGCTTCTACAAAAATGGCTTCAACCAAACACACACACACACACACACACACACACACACACACACACACACACACACACACACACACACACACACACACACACACAGGTATGCCTGCACACTCACTCTCTCCGAACACGCACAAAGTATGTGGAGGCGCACACACACTCCTACACACACACTCCTACACACACACTCCTACACACACACTCCTACACACACACTCCTACACACACACTGTATTGATTGATTATCTTCTCTCTCTTTCCTTCAGTCTTTTGGGTCTGTAAGACCTAAATGGAACAGCAGGAAAGTAATCGTCTGCTAGCAATAGTAACCTCTGCTATACTGTACATTTACTCCTGTCAAATATACAACATGCAATCCTTCTGAGAGATTGGCCCAAATTACTGTTCCTTGTTTCTGGTTTTGTACCTAAGTAAAGGATCTATTTTACCCAGCAGAGCTCTCATCTGATCTTTTCTCAACAATAGTATAGATGTACGGAGGTGGGGATTGGCGTTGCATTCAGTCCTTAAATAACACTATTCCCTTTCCTCTTCCCTCCAGTAACCTTATTTTGGAGAAATAACTTTCTTTGTGAATTATCAAAAGTCAATGGATATATCCTCCCGGGATGATTTATTTCATGTTTGATAATTGCAATGTTGCTCCTCAGGAGACTTTTGAATTATATATGAAAGTGCATTGATTGGAAGTTGTGTTTTGTGCTGCAATGCATCAATTCTTCATTAGCTGTTTGTTATGGTGACATCTTTCCACATATGTACTTTTATTCATTAGACATTTGCGAAGTTAAAGTATTTATAGTCATATTTCTTTTTTTATCAGTAATGGCTCTCAGCAAAAGTGATGAAAAAGATGCCATTAAAGGAATCCCAGTTTGGTCCTCTCTATACAACTACAACATATCATTATTTAGTTGCAGTAAGAGGTTTTATCCTCCCAGATTCATATTTATGTTTTCATCAACAGTGTCTGAAAGTGAACACTTTAAATTCCACACGCACATAACCCCTTTTTAAGTTTCTCAAGGAAAAGTGGAAAGAGAAGTGTTTTGAAGATAGCCAGAGAAAACGAGCGCTCTCTATTGAGGTGTATTTGCAGTGTGCCGCTAGCGCTGCTTATTGACATTCAAGGACATGACCACGGTCACAACTGGGCTTTTTGGTATCATGGCACTCTGTCTGCTCCGCTTTGTGTTTAAATAACTTAAATTGTTTTCTCTCTGGACTCAGTCTGAAAAGCTTTTAAGGATGACATAAAAACATATATATTTTTTTTTTATCAAAGGGCGCTCCAAACCCTGTAATCACTGTTGCACATGGATATTTTATATTTTATCATTTCTGTCATTTATTCTTATAATTTATTTATTCAATTTAATTTTGCTATACAATCTTGGATTACAAAATGCATAAGGTACATTTTGGTCACTTTTGGTCAGTAGTGTTGATATGATTTGGAACTATGCATAAGTGCTGTGGTTTGTGGAGGGATATAATCTTGTTGAATTCCTGGTTGAAGTCAAGTTCACGATCAAGCTCCTCTAGACTGAATACAAAACATATTCCTTTTTAATTGCAGTTCTTTGCAAGGGCACTTGGAATATTTTTATCTAGTGTAGTGTTCAACAACTTTCTTACTGTAGAGTTGTATTTCATTAGCATTTATTTCCATGGCAAGCAGGCCTGCTCTTCCCCGAGAATGTATAATGTACCGCTGGTGGTCACAAAGGCAGAGGAGGGGGGAGAGGGACCTCCGGGCCCCCTGACCCTAGACCCCATGTCCTGCCCCCTCCACCCCCTGCTCTTCATACTCCTCCATATCCCACCTAGCCTCCCCGACATCTCTCAGCCCACACCCACCCACTCTCAGGTCACAGAGGATGATGGGGAACCAACCAGGTTCAGACGTCATGAACTCAGGTCACACCCTCTGATGCGTACAGACCCAGTGAGGAAGGTCAGGGCATTCAGAATCCCAACAGATTTGGAATGAGTTGAGACAGATTTGATTTCCTCCTCTCTCCTCTACTCCTTCCTTTTGTAGCAAGTAGTAGTTTAAATACTTAGGGGGTCAGGAGGAGACGCAGTAACAAGGGCAGTGTCTCAGAAGGCCTCGGGCTACACTCTCTAATTTAACCCCAAATGTTAACACATTAGGCTTTTCCTTTAGATACTGTATAATCAGCATTACTCACCACCAGGCTAGCCCCAATCACCCTCCCTGCTACTGTACTGTCATATATGCTAATGCCACTATGCAGCACATGAGTGGAAAGTTAATTTTGTCAAGTGTAAAAGTTTTCCTCACTGCAACACAATGAATATTCAGTTCAGCATCCCCATTGTTTGCCTGCTGCGCTCAGATAAACACAGAGGCATGAATCAGGAAATGTCCCTTTGTAACGTTGTAGAAAACAAATATTGTGGAAAGGCAACAAGGATGACAGGCTCTGTAATTACCAATTTAACTTGCCAAGTACTATTTTGTCATTGGACTCAACATGGTGAGGAGAGGAGAGAGAAAGTAAGTGAGAGTTTAGAAGGGAACAAGATGTTTGTGGCAGTGGGAATGACAACTACACACAGAGAAAGACTCACTCAGAAACACATACATGTAGACACACACACACAGACACACACACAGGCACACACACACAGGCACACACACACAGGCACACACACACACCCCCAAGGGGAGAAAGCAAAAGTGTTGGTTCACTTGGATGCACACATCTCCGTTTTGACCCTGTGTTCTAATTGGTGCAGACAGAGAGAAGCTCTGACTGCCAATGCAGCGTAAATACTGCGTCTGTGCCTGTACTCTAATTAACTATGAGCTTTGTAATCTCTGGATTTTGGGGTAGCATGATGTATTAACTTTAATTAAGCTTCTGTGCCATGCTAGCTAATTAGATGAATAGACGCTTATTTGTAATCTGGATAATATGAATACATTTTACACAAGCGCAAATCAGTCCGTCTGGTTAATTACAGTGTGTGTGATAGCTGTAATTGGAGATATAGTGCAGCAGCGGTGCCTGCTCCTGTGTGTGACGTATATCTGTCTGGATTAGGGACATGTGATGGAACCCTCATGGAGAGATGATGCGCTCCGTTCTCCAGTCTGAACACAGATCGCCATGGCAGACAGAAGGCTGTAGAAGCACACAGGCATGTTCAGCACCACTGCACCTGTCCATCACCGGGGAGATGGGATGAAGAGCACATGCTGGTTGTCTGACTTTTCCTGTTGTGTGTACGGTGGTGGCTGTTGTTTATGCGTGATGTGTTCCATGTCACAGATTTGCTGTGTGCTTGTTTTTTGCTGGCGCATGAAGGTACAGTAGGTCAGGTGTGGTTAGGTGTGTTGAATCTTGGTCCTCTGTAGCTTAGTTGGTAGAGCATGCTTTGGTGCATGCAACGGCATGATAGTGGGTTCGATTCCCGGGAACGTACGTAAAGCGTGTGCATGCATGACTGTAAGTCGCTTTGGATAAAAGCGTCTGCTAAATGGCATATATATATTTTTGTTATATTATATAATCTTCCCCGGTTGATAATAGAGAGGTTATAAAGTACTAAAGGCCTATGTTGTAGGTAAAACAGAGAACCTGTTAAATGTAGATACCTCCATAGTAGAGGAACCATTATATATAAGGCTCAATAGCACGGTGCTCTGTGGACTATGATTAAGTATTCCTGTTCTGACCCAACACAACTTTATTCAGTCAGAACTGAGCCAGAAGGCTCATCATTGTTATACTGGAAAACAACATGGCCAACTTCACCTGTCAGGCAAATACTGGATCATTTACCATAATCCCTGTTATGTGCGTAGGGAGTGTGTGAATAGAAGACGAAGGGGGTCAGTGGGAGAATAAAGTGAATGAGATGTTAGGAGGAAACGTGGCGGTGGCCCAGTTTGCCTAGCGGAGGACTCCAGCCATGTCTCCTTTGTGTTTCTATGCGTTGTGTATTTCACTTCAGGCTCTCTCTGACAGGTGTGGTGGGGATATACACTTCTCAAACAGAGGTTATAGGAGAGTACATCCATGTTTTGTATTCTAGCTAGTGACTAGTATCTACGCAGTATCCTTGATGGAATTATTGTAATACAACAGAAAATGGTGTATTATTATTATTAACTTCAGTCAAACTAGCACAATCAGTAAACTAAGACACTAAAACATCATTACTGCCATATATATATAGTATAATTTAGATAGATGTTATGGGCTTCTGTGAGCAGGCAGAAACCATACCAATATGTGGTATTTGTGTCTGAAAGTGCAGGGTGAAATGCAGGGGCGCAACTTTGGTTTTAGAAGTGGGGGGGACATATTATTATTTTGTGTTTTTTAAAATTATCCAGTCGGATAAACACTCCAAACAGCCTACCCGATCGCTCGGAGGCCAATGATAAAACTGGGGTGGACAAAAATTAAATTTCAGCATGTGGGGGGGACATGCCCCCCCGCCCCCCGTTCCCTGTGAAATGTGCGCCCCTGGGGAAATGGATCAAATGTAGAAACAGACTGAGGGACAGTGGCTGGTGCTGCCATCGCTGCCACTCACATTAGGAAGAAGCCTCTGCCTGGCTATAACCCTCTGTCCTCCGAAAGTGCATCTGAAACACACTATTAACTTTCCCATTCCTGATGTCACTTTTTATTGCTGTGGGGTTTCAGGTCTCACTGAGTTGGCAGGTACCTCGCTCTGCTTTTCACACCCAGAGAGACGCTGGTGTCAGAGTGTAGATAGAAATATAGCCATGATGAAGATATTCTTCCGGGGATTTAATTTGCCAGAGTGGGTCGGTAAAGTGCAGGGCTACGGTGATTAATGCTAATGGCTGTTATGCCTGAGGAGGAAAATCATTTTGTGCGGCTGTTGAAATCTTTTGATGTCTTATAAACGCACATCAGTCTGATGTGTCAATCAAGGCTAATGGGGAGCACACTGAAAGCAAAAACACCTTGGCTTTATTTGTCTGTGGCAGTCTGTGGAAGGCTTGATATTGGAGGTGGTATAGAGTGTGTAATGGCTATTTCCATTACCCTTGAAAAGAGGAGTGATTTACCCTAAGCTTGGGCTGCTAAACCTGTCTTTAGCAGAGTAGTATAGATCCTTAAAAGCCCTAACCCAAGGCCCATAGCTGCCATGCCTGTGCCAGTGCTTTGTCTGCCCATGGAAGCTAGGACACATACAAATGACACATACAAATGCTTAAGGGCCAAGAACACGTTCATAGCAGTGAAAGGGTTAACTAGGTATCTAGTTGGTGGAACTGTGGAAGGTGTCCTGGGACCAGGAAAGGCCCCACTTGTCTCAGCAGGATGAAAAATTCTCATTCTAACAGCACTATCTACAATTGAGTCGAGGCTTGGGTAATGAGACAAAGCAGGTTATTTGATGAGGTTAATCAGTTTGAACCATGCAGAACAGGCATATTGGTTAATGTCAGGTGATACAGGTTAAAGATGATTCATTAAAATGATTAGGGAAGTTATTCATGATAGGAATTATAAGATTGAGTTTGGGCTTTACAGAACGCGGACCACCCTGGGACTTGGCATAGCTCTACATGGAGGGAAAGCCTGGGCTGCTTTGTGAAAAAGGGACAACAGCGAGTGGCATTTGAATATGCGTTAGCCACATTGTGCACGGGTAATTAACATTGTGTAATCTACATGCTTACAAAGCAACTTTTTATAATTAGAGTTATGATTGCCGGCAGGATAATGACAGCAATTCCGCACCCAGATAATGGCTTTTGCGGTTCTTGGCAGTTGCTGTATTGTTTGTGAAGCAGACTTCTGACATATGGGACACAAAAGAACAGAATGGTGAGGCTGAGCGCCTTTGTTCTCCGTACTGCCGACCCAATCAGAGAGGACAAATTGCCCAGTAGCCCTTCCAAATGATGCAGAGACAGGGGGAAACCCCTCCAGACACATGAGGCCAGTAATGTGAAAATCTCTGCCATCGTCTTGACTGCATCTGCGCTCTACCTTAGAACCTCCAGCTGCCCGGTGTTCTGCTCTCTAAGATTAAAAAGACTGCAAGGGCGGGAGACATTTCTCACAGGCAGGCTGAGAGGCAGGGTGACTCCAATGCCCTTCATGCAGTCTTTGGAGCATATCGTAGCATGGTTGAGCACTGAATTGCAAAACATAAGACACTTTCCCACCTCCAGTCTGATAGCAAAGAACCCATAAAGCCTAGTCAGTCATTGGGCACTGCAGTCAAGTTTGTTTCTTGTGTGTTTATGAGACAATATGAAATCCCTTCTGTTAAGAGCTGCTGAGGCTTTCCGTAAATTAACTAAGAGATGGCATCTTGATAAGGGAGGCACTTAGGCCCGTGGCGGCAGGAGGGTGGGGTGTGTTTTCTCTGCTGGCAGACAGCGGGGACAGACAGGTCTGTAGTGCAGGCTGAGGCCTCATCCATCAGCGCCAGCATCGGGGCCGGGGGGCCAAGTACTCAGCTTCTCCCTCCAGGAAATAATCAGCTTTTAATTCATCACAGATCACATTCATGAGGAGACAGATAACTGTGGAAGGGCCCACAGTGACCAGACCCTGTCTCTAGCCTCGTCATGCTGGAGTGCTTTCCCCTCGTCTAATAAATTCTAATTTAGATTTATCTCATATCTTCATCATCTCCCGTGTTTTAGAAGGAGAGACACGGCCGCTAGGGTGGGAATACTCCTGTTCCCAACATGAGAAGGAATTCCATCTGGAATAGCAGGTGCAGGCCAAGCACAGGAGCAAAATTCAAGATGAATTCCGATTCTCGTGACTAAACCAGATGCTCTCGGACACGTTAGGGAATGACATGGAGAAGTACAGTACAGTAAAGTAGGCCACTCAACCCAGCTCAAGACTTCCCCTGTCTCTGTAAAGGATGGACTGTTTGCCATTGTGGAGGTCAACAGCTGGGCTTCCTAATGGCTGTAGATGTATATTCCTGCCCCCTCTCTGTCCCCACGTCCCACACAGAAGCAGCAGTAGCAGAAGTAGCATCAGTAGCAGTAACATCAGCAGTAGCAGCAGCAGCAGTAGCATCAGTAGCAGCAGCAGCAGTAGTGGTAGCATCAGTAGCGGTAGCATCAGTAGCGGTAGCATCAGTATTGGTAGCAGAAGTAGCATCAGTAGCAGTAGCATCAGTAGCGGTAGCATCATTATTGGTAGCAGAAGTAGCATCAGTAGCGGTAGCATCAGTATTGGTAGCAGAAGTAGCATCAGTAGCGGTAGCAGCAGCAGTAGCATCAGTAGCAGTAGCATCAGTAGCAGTATCAGAAGTAGCATCAGTAGCAGAAGTAGAAGTAGCATCAGTAGCATCAGTAGCAGTAGCATCAGTAGCATCAGTAGTAGTAGCAGCAGCATTATGGCCCTGCTACACTACAGCCATCGGGCGTCCGGCGTTGCCGTCAGACATAAGCCGTTGAGGGAATGCTTCCTTTGAAATCAATGTAAGTTGCTACACTGGCTGTGTTGCGCTCGCGTTGTGTCAAGTCCAATGGCAAGCTCAAGAATCGCAGAGGTTACATTTTTTACGGCTGACGCGCGTTCATTCTATCTTGTGAATTGAAATAATTAGAAATAAAGTTAATTTTGGTTGCATATGGCCTCCACTAGACAGCACTGGTTATTTTACTAAGATTTATGAAGTCAAGAAGCTACTAACTAGCAGAAACCCTCGCTAGCTACAAACAAAAGCAAGATGTGTAATTAGAGAATAATTTAGTACAACCACTAGCACTTGCGAAAAACTGGACCAAAGCTATTGTACTAACGCATAATCGATGAGTATGGTACAGTAGGGAAAAATAGACACTCTTCCCTCTATTGCTCTCCGCTCTCAAAGCAATACACTCTGTGTAGCAGGTAGAACGTCACACTGACACAATGCTGATGGCAAAACAACAC